>NC_133751.1:76574303-76874303 GCF_036562045.2 Rhinolophus sinicus | reverse complement strand
GTATGTTTAAACAGAAAGAGTAGCCTTGGCATACCCTATGCCCTGAGATATTGCAGATCTATTCCAGAGTAAAGGTGAAAGCTGGATTGAAAGGACTTATAACTATTCTAGTTTATTATTTTACTATTAAATGCTGATTTGTCTTTAGGCACTACCTGTTGCTGTAAGAGAAGTATCATATATAGGTATATACTTTATCTGTTTCTTTATTCTCTGTACAGGAGTATTTAGCTATAATCATATTTGTATCTACTTAAGCATTTATTGATGGCTTACTATGTACAGGATACTCTGCTTCATGCCAGAAAATAAAAAAAAATAAAAAATAGAAAAGTGAAAAAAAAAATATTCAGTCTCATATTTTTCCCAATATACTAAGGTAAAATAAAAGATTTTGCAAAAGACTTTCAAAAAGAGGCAGGTTTTGTTTAAAAAGTATATTAACCCTACAGAGAAAAATCATCGATAGGATGATAGGAAAAAGGGATAGCATCTGTCAAATGTGGTCAGGGACGTCTTCCTGAAAATGATGACCTTTGTTCTAGTCCTCTTTTTGGTAAAGTGTGAGCAACAGCTCACTGTTAGTATAACTGGGTGTACTTTGCTCTTTATTTATGCCCAATTTTGCTTCCCTGAATCACTAGATCTAAATAAGTAGCTGTGATGGTTAATCTAATGAGTCAGCTAGACTGGGCCACAGGTCCCAGGTATTTAATCAAATATCATTCAGGATTTTTCTGTGAGGGTGTTTTTGGATGAGATTAACATTTAAATTAGTGGACTTGAGTAAAGCAGATTGCCATTCCTAATGTGGGTGGGTGTCATTCAATTAGTTGAATGTCTGAATAGGAAAAAAAAAAAAAAAAATTGACTTTTCCCTGAGTAGAAGACAATCTTTTTTGCCTGCTTGTCTTCAGACTTAGACATTGACTCTTTCCTGCTTTTAAACTTGAACTGAAATATTGGGTCTTTTTGGGTGATGAGCCTGCAGCCTTTGGATTGGAACTATATCATCAGTTCTCCTGGTGCTCAAGCCTTTATACTCAGAATGGAGCTACATCATCAGTTCTATTTTGTCTCCAGCTTAGTGACTCAACCTGCAAATCTTGGGACTAGTCAGCCTCACAGTTGGGTGAGCTAATTCTTACATGTATTATCACTTCTCTCCATATGTACATATCCTATTAGTCTTATTTTCTCTGGAGAACCCTGACTCATATAGTAGCCAAGTAACTTTGCTTCATCCTTATTATCATTCATACCTGAAGACATTGCATAGGCCAATTAACTCTTGATGTGAAGTGAGAGAGGTAGTTATAGCAAGATGACAAATTTCTTCCATTCCAAATCTCTGATTTGAATTTCAGTCCTTTGTCAATTTTTTAAGGATAATGTGGAGAAAGAGGAAATATAGTCATATTTTTACCACTCTACAGTGTATGTGTAAGATTCTTAGCACCCCAAAGAATCTATATAATGAACTTATTTATGCATTTATTCAACAATGTTTTGAACACCTATTCTGTTCTAGGCATCCTCTATGCCCTCAAAATACAGAGGGAAACAAAACAATGTGGCAGTTGCTAGGGACAATATGTTTATTGAGAAAAGGTAATGAATGACATAGTGTGATTAATCAAGAATTAAAAGCTAAATATGAAAGCCAGAGGGCTATCTTAGTGTTAAGAACTGTGGAATCTAAGGTTTTACCCTACTAGTAAGATAATATATTGGCTTGCCACCATTTCAAGGAAGCTGATAGGATCCATGAAACTCTTGGGTCAGAAGCAAAGGATGGTTTCTCATTCAACAATAAAGTAGCCAGAATATAAACAATTTTGCACTAGTTCCCTGATTTGCAATTCCCACACGGTGATTCAAAGAATATCAGATGACATTAGCATATGCAATTGGTTGTATTACAGAAGATGAATCTATGCGTAGGGAACCCAGATATTTTATCGTTAACCTGCCTGCTCTTTATTTGTGAGGGAGATATTTGTCCTTCAAGGCTGCTAGCTATACAAATATTAGTCTGGAACAAAGGGTAGTCATTGCTTCACTCTCACAGCATGCAAAAATGTGTGTGAGAGACTCATGGAGAAAATTTTGTCAACAGTAGTATAAAAGGATACACACACACATATATATATATACACACATATATACTTATATGTGCTTATTTATATATATGCATATATATACATGCATATAAGAACCCTAATTTCTTATATATGCATATTTGTATATATGCACACATATAAACTTTTATATATATGCATATATATACATATATATGTATGTATATATAATATATATGTGTGTATATATATGTGTATATATATATATATATTATGTATTATATATTATATATACACACACATATAAGAACCCTAATTTCTAAAGCCAAAGAGAAAAACTACTGAATATCAAGCCTAGGACTTATTTCTGAGAAAGAAGTTTGATTTATTAAATTGAGTGAGCCTGTTATATTAAGGTCAGTGGCTTAATTGGGAAGGTATGGTGGCCCTGAGATATGCAATGGGGATATTGTGTTGATATACTTGAAAATCCTGAATCCATGGAATCACTCAATCCTCTGGGCTCACAATTGGCACACTCCTCTCTATTAAGGACTGGTATTAACCCTTTTTTAATGATGAGGCAAAGGCCTCTAACCTGCAAAATAGACAAAATATCCACTCTGTAATATATTCTCACTTCTGACCATTAAGAAATAACTAGGTTTAAGTCACTCAATCTAGTCAGGCAGCTGTTGGACTTGTTAAGAGAGGAATGGAACTGAACCTGAATGTGCATCAGTATCTAGTTCACATTGCAAAAAAAATTACACGGGGTCAGATAACTGGAAGGACTCAAGAAACACTATAGGATATACTCACATAGGCTAAAAGGTACAGGATAGCAGTAGAAAGAAAACACAGGCAGAAAAATAGAGATCCGAAGGCCAGTGGTAGCTTGCTGGTCCTTCCTCAGTCATACAAGATGTGCTTCATCTTCAGATTATGAATCACCAAGATATACATGAGGAAACTTGATCTCAGAGGTGCTGAGACAAGTTTCCTGAGGAGTCACCCTTGTTCCACTTACCATATAGCTAAAACTAGGCCATGTAATTAAAGTGCAAACCATCAATATGTACATTCCATTAAACAATGTAGATGAGGTAGTATAGGTTGCCTCTGTGGGAAGACTTGACTTTCAAATAGCACGTTATAAATCAATACCTAGTAGATTTCATTCCTATTGTGACCAAGAGTCAGTACCAGGGCTCCAGATATTTCTGAGGATAAGCATAGGTAAAACTAGCACAGACTCGCTGCAAGTTAAGTCTGTCCTTACAGAGTTCACTTCTTACCCATTATCCCTGGTCAAATATTCTTAATTAACAAATACTTATCATTTTTTTTGCATCTTTTACAACATTCTTAATACAAAAGAAGCAGAAGGATATATTCCAGAATATCAATCGTATCTATGAGTATGTATTAACTAGTAAGCTACAGATAATACTTTAAACCAGAAGTCTGTAAATTATAGCCCACGGGCCACATCTGACTCACAGCCATATTTTTGTGTAGCCCTGGAAATAAGAATATTTAATATTGGCCTCACAAAGAGTTTGGTAGTGTTCTCACCTGTTCTGTTTTCTGGACAACTTGTGTAAAATTGGTATAAAGTCTTCTTTAAATATTTGATAGAATTCTCCAGTGAAACCATCTGGCTCAGGGATTGCTTATTTGGGAAATTTTAAGTAAGAATTCAATAACTTTAGTGACAATGGGACTAGTATATTATTTATTTCAACTTAGTTGAGTCTGGTATTATGAGGATTTGAGGTATTGATCTACTACTTCTAAGTTGTTGAATTTATAAGCATGAAGTTTTTTGTAATGTTTTCTTATAATATTTTTAATGGGCACAGGATTTGTAGTGATATACTCTGTTTCATTCCTGGTATTGGTGATTTCTGCCTTCTCTCTTTATATTTTTGTCAGTTTTACTAAAGTTTTAGTCATTTTATTGAAAGTTTTGTTATTTTATTGATTTTTTTGGGAGGAAACAACTTTTTATTTCATTGATTTCCTCTATTATCATGTTTTAAATTTCATTAATTTCTGCTCTTATCTTTATTAATACCTTCCTTCTACTTGCTTTGTGTTTATTTTGCACTACTTTTTAAAGATTCTTGATGTAGAAATGTATATTATGAGGCATTCCTTACTTTTTAAAAAATAAATTTTATTTTATAACAATTTTAGATGTTTAGAAAAACTGAGAAGATATTGAAGAGAATTTCCATATATTTCACGTCTAGTTTTCCCTATTATTGGCATCTCACGTTAGTTAGTGAACCAGTATTGACACATTTTTATTACCAAAAATTCATGCTTTATTAGAGTTTTATTTTTTTAATTAGTGTTATTTTTCTGTTCCAGTACCTCATTTAGAATACCATATATTAGTCATGTCTCCTTATGCTTCTCTTGGCTGTGCAGTTTCTCAAATTTTCCATGTTTTTGATGACTTGACAGTTTTGACAAATACTGGTCACTTATCCCGTCAGAATGTCCCTTTTTGCCAGGGTTTGTCTGCTGTTTATATCATGCTAAGACCATAGAGCTAAAGTGCCATTGCCATTGCATTACATCAAGCGTACATATTATCAATATGATTTATCCCGGTTCATCCACCAGTAAAACCATATGGACCTGGTGCTTTCCTTGGCAATTCCTTTAATAGATATGGACCTATTTAGATTATCTATTTCTCCTTGTGTGAGTTTTGATAATTTATGTCTTTTAAAAATTGATATATTTCACCTAATTTACCAAATTTGTGGGCATAAGATTGCTCATGTTAATCCTTTCCTATTCATTTAATGTTCATGCAATTAGTAGTAACAATTTTTGTTTCATTTCTAATATTGGCGATTTGTGTCTTTTCTATTTTTTTCTTAGTTAACATAGCTAAGGTTTACTAATTTGATTGTTCTTTCTAAAGAACTAGCTTTTGATTTCATTAATATTTTTTTCTATTATGTCTATTGTTTTCTTGTTTCAAGTTTAATTTATTTATGCTATAATTTTTGCATTTTTTTTAGGCTTAAATTGTTCTTTTTCTGGTTTCCTAAGGTAGAAACTTAAATTATTGATTAGATAGTTTTTATTAATATATGCATTTAATACTCTAATCTTTTCATCTAATCACTGCTTTCACTGCATCCTAAAAATTTTGAGGTTTAGTTATTTTCATTTATTTTAAGATATTTTTAAATTTCTCTTGAGACTTCAGTTTTTGATTCATTATTTAGAAATGTGTTTTTTAATCTCCAAATACTTGGGAATTTCTCACTAACTTTCTGGTATTGATTTATTTAATTCAACTGTGGTTTGAGAAAACACTTTGTGTGAATTTAATTCAATTGTGGTTTGAGAAAACACTTTGTGTGATTTCTATTTGAAATGTGTTCATGTTTATTTTATGGCCGCAAATTCAGTCTATCTTTTCTTTTTGTTTGTTTGTTTGTTTTGTTGTTGTTGTTTTTGTATTTCTTTGTTTGTTTTTAATTCAGTTTATTGGGGTGACAATGGCTAATAAAATTACATCGGTTTAGAGTGTACAATTCTATAATATATCATCTATATATCACATTGTGTGTTCACCACCCAGTCAGTTCTCCTTCCATCACCATATATTTCAGTCTATCTTTAATGCTTCACATAAGCTTGAGAAAAATATGTATTCTGCTGTTGTTGAATGGAGTGTTCTGTAAATTTCAATTAGATCATATTGATTGATAATGCTCTTCACGTTAGCTATATGCTTACTGATTTTCTGCCTGCTCAAGATATTAATTACTAAAAGATGTGTTGAATTATATAAATATAATAGTGGATTTTTCTTAAATGTTTTCCTTAGGTGTTTAGCATCCTTAGGTGCTTTCCAAAAGTCACCTCACTGACGTAAACCCAATTGTGATAGAAAGGAACATTTTATAAATAACAAGATGCCCATTTCATCTTTTATGCTTCTGAAGCATTTTCAAGCACTGAGGACAATAAACCATATATTTTGACAAAAGATGCTGTCATTGATCTTATCGCTCAGGAAATTCCTAGGGTTTGGGGAGTTGTCAGCCAGGAACCATGGATGAAGACCAAATATATATGAGAAATATGGCAACCACACACATACACCCCAACAAAGTCTCCTATAAGGTAAAAACTATATGGTTTGATAATTTTAACTCTGGCAGTGACTCATACAAATGCAATCTTTTTACTTGGTGCTGGAAAGTCTCAGCCTGAGTACTTGTTTGCTGGACTTGTTTCAAATTCTTTTCATACTTTCCCTGGAGAATCAGTAAAACAACTGTGTAGCCTTCGCATCTGTTGAGCGTTAACTATAGAGTCAAGGATTTCTTTTTTCTTTCCAGCTGTGTGCCCTATGAATTTGGGATGAACTGGAGAAAGATATAATAGAACAGGATACAATGAGATACAAATAGCTGGATATTTAACTTCTTAGCATTATGAAATTGAAAAACAGTCATGAATCTACATTTCTGCTTTTACAAATGTTTAGATTTCCCTTCTCATAATAAAGGTTTTGTGTTTATTTTCATAATTGCCATGCCCCCTTTCCTATTGTTTTTTCTTTTGTTGATCTTCTGGACGGAACTGTTTTCTGTTATGGTACCCACCCAAGGAAAGATGTCCATCTGTTTGAAGTAGAGTACTGCTTCGAAGTGTAAAATATTTATCTTCTAGCAAGATAAGAGCTGCACAACAAACACTGATTAAAGTAGAAGCATTTTTTACTTGAGTAATGCAGCAGCTTTGTTAATGTTTGAGAATGTTCAAGAGACTAAGAAAATTCCATTTCTGTTAAAGAATATATTGTTGTAGACATTTATTTGAGAAATAAAATAGTATAAGGTAATTTCTATAAGATCTCAAATTGTAACAAGTAGTTATTATCCTCCTGGCTACTTTTTGGTCCATGTTGATTTTTTTTTTTTCTATTCTCATGATGAGAGCTATGAACAATTTAGGGATGTACTAAGCCTTAGTAAGTAAGTGCACATACAGCTGAACTACCAAGAAATAGATGACTACATTTCAAATAAGACCTACAAATAAAATTTCTACCAGCCCAATGAATCTTTGTACCTAGTTTCTATTTTCTAAGTCTTATCATCTGATAAGCAGGCCTCCAAAACTTCTCCATTCCCTCTAATATTTTGTATTAACTCTGGTCACTAAAGTACAAGTGCCAGACATTTCAGATAAATTCTTTCCAGGTGGTGTTTCTAACATACTGTCAATGACTTGAGAGACTCAGAGAGGTGTAAGAACTCACAGTTTAAACTGAGAAAAACCTTTGAAAATCATCTTTTTAAAAGGGTTTGCTGAAGAAATGCTTTAAAACCGAGAAGCTAGAGAATTTCATAAAATAGAATCGAGAGATATATCACTGGATCCTTGCTATTATTTCCTGTTAGTAGCTAATTATTTCATTCATGGTTTTGTTTTTTTTACGACAGGTGAGAAAAACAGAGACTATAGACACATATATACCGGGGGTGCCAAAAAAATGTATACACATTTTAAGAGATGTTATCTGTGCTCAAGCAGTATTTTGCCATAAACAGAAATGTCTGGACGCTGATGGTAACCACTTTGAGCACCTTTTGTAAGTGCAGAAGTCAAACGTAACTTGTATTCATATTTTGTTACCAGTATATATTGAGTATTATGATTAATACAGTTTTTTTTCCCCTTTCTTAAAATGTGTATACATATTTTTGACACCCTCTGTATATATATTAAGATTCAAACCGAGAATATTTTTTGGGGTATTTGAAACCTCACCACCTTCATATTATTCCAAGTTTCTTTCATGTTTACATATTATACCACTTTTGTAAGGCAAGGTGAGGAAAAATATTCTAGATTTCATTGGTATATAACTAAAGTACAACAGTAAACCATGTTAATGTCATGCTTTATATAAAAATAGACTAATCTGTTTTTATTAAAATTATAATATTTGTATATAATTTTATATACAAATTTGATAACTGCAAATTATTCTGGTTTCTGTGTATTATCACCAAATTCCTCCCACTTTCACGTAAAATACAGAAATGAATAACTTACATGAATTTTGTGATATTACACAGAAACCAGAAGAATTTAAAATTTTTTACTCGAAGATTATATTTGCAAGTTAAACCCAGCAAGAAATAAGAATTTCTTCTCAAATGCAGGGGTCTATACAGACACAAAATCGAGTAAATGCAATATTAAGTAGTTTTTTTTCTCAAATTGAGCATGCTCAACTGCATCAGAATAACATTCTATTATATCAGAATTTTATGCATGCACACAGGGATTTGTATTGTGACAACATTTAAGAGAAATGCCTGAACAGAGGAAGTCAGTGAGGCTGCAAAACATCTTCATTCCTAGGTTGAAATGCAAATTACACAACCATCATTTTGCAGAGCTTATTGAAGTAAACCAACTTCAATAGTAAGTAATAGATGAAAGGTACACTGAAAATAAATTGCAAGCAATTATATGGGACTGAACACATTCTGTAACTAGTAATTAATACTAAAACCAAAAAAAAATGATATTTTAGTACAGATCATTATCACAAATTATAACTAGGACACACAAATGAGAATCAGATCTTAAAACAAAAAAAGAGGCGCATAGACTAGAGCAAATACTATCCCTTATGTGTATTAAGAAGATATTAATATAAGAAACTTTGCCTCCCCCTTCATTTTGCTTATCACTATTGAAGCCCCTTTTTATGCTCCAGGTATTTCTGATTTTATGAGTCTCAGTAGGCGACAGAGTCCATGAACTATTTGAGGTGCTGAATATAATCGATAGTTTTTCAACCTCTCCTGCAGTTATGGTTCAGGCAGCAGCAAGGCTGCCCCAAGCAGATCAACACCATATAGTATGTTGAGATCTATGAAAATAGCAGCAGAAATAAAAGAAAATCATTTTTTCTTGATTTTGTAGTGACAGAAAAATTAAGTTTCTGAAGCAGCAGCGTCACCGAGGTGGTCCTTGGTGACAGCTGTACAGGTTGAAGTAACACAGTGTTCTGTGGTAGTATTCCCACCACACCGATTTTTCAGCCTGAGTTTGGGTTTGGCTTCTGTAGCCTCTGATCATGGTGAGAACCTCTCAGTGATTCTGAGAGCCAACCTATATCAACTTAATATATTCTTTCTCTGTTTAAAGCAATTGGAGGCACTTCCAGCTGCTTATTAAGATGCCTGACAGATGGATTCAATAAAGCATTTTTATGTAAATATTTTCTTATGTGAAATTTAAAAATATGAATCTTTTATACATTCTTTAGGTACTGCTTATATCAATGTTTGTTTAAAGCATATTATAGATTATTCTAATTTTGTGGTTCAATGTTAATTTTTACTATACAAAATACTGCTTATACCTAGCTATATTACTCAATACAGTTGCCTTCACTTTACTTTGTTGAAATCTTCTAAGTATTTTGATACTCCATTTAGAGAAAATAAAAAAATAAACGAATGGAAAATTGAAATGATTTATCTGAGGTCACAAAGCCAGGAAATGACGTAAGAACAAGTGTCTTCTGTCTACAGCCCCAGGATTTGTTACCTATACTGTTGTTACCTTTAAAATAAGTTCCAAGGACCAGGGAAACAAACATCTGTCTAAAAGGAACTCTAAGTTTTGGCTATAGGAAATAAGATTAGGCAATGTAGAGTTAAAGTTTAAAATTATATCTCTACATATCTATATATCATCTATATCTGCATATCTTCATATCTCCGAAGTCTTACAAACCCTTAACAGCCTGCGTATTTTGTTTGGTGTCACCTTGAATACCTGTGTCCAACCTTCTCTTAGAGGAAGAGGAAGAGAGAGTGAGGAGAAAAAGTTTATTCCTGATTTCACTTCTTTGTGATCTAATATATTTTGAGGGATGCTGTTTGAATGAAGAAACGAGTAGCAGTTGTCACAAGATTTTCTGATGTTCTCTCAGCATGCTGCCTGAGGCAGGACTAAGGGTTGTGAGGCTTAGCCTGGGAAGCAGTGTTTCCTACAGGCAAACAGCCACCACTCCTTTCTGAGCATCTCTCTCCTTCCCTGAGTACACCTCCACAGACCCCTGTTGTTGTTCATTCCAGAGCAGTTACTCCAGTACTGACTATGGAGTTTGCATGAGAATCACATCAATAATTGACTTTGTTTGATTTCTGAGTCTCAGATGAACAGCATTTAATGCTCATAATGTTTTGCTAGACTTGCAACAACCAATGCCATGGAGCTCTACTTCAGTACTGTGCCATAAAGCCTCTATTCTCTTACGCCACTCATGGAAACTTACTGGAGTACAGTGAGGGAGCCATTCTGGTTTCTAACTCAAAACCACCAGATAACTGATGGTGTTTCCACATTCACTTGTTCAAATCTTCCAAGGTATCAGTTTATACTTCCCATGTTACAACTGCAGTCTGTCCCTACCTCACTCCCACCTGCTTGAGCCAACAGACACACACACGCACACACACATACAGACTCATAAACACATGTCTGCATTATTCCCACTTGCAAATAGTCTCTCCTTTATATTAGTTCTTTGAAAATTTAAAAACCTCCTTGCTCATATATTAATCATTTAGAAAGGACTGATCTCAGGCTGGGACTGAACTTGGGAATTTCAAACTGCTTCCAGCCTGTCATATCACCAAACATGGCCTTTCAACTAGAACCTTTTATTGCACTGTAGGCACAAGACCAAGAGAACCCTGTTGGGACCCAACAGCTATAAACCATCACCCCTGACATCCTCCAGCTCTCAGAGATTCTCCTGGCAGTTACTGCTTTGATACCTCGTTCTACTTCCTTGAGAGTTTGTCAGAGGCCCTGGAAGATCTTCACGGGCAACTGTTTAAAAGGAGAAATTAACTGAGAGGGGTCATAATTCTACCTGTTTTACTTCGTGTTCTCTCAGCCTAAAGGAGAAAAAAGACAAAGCCATCTTTAACCTTTATAATTCATTTCGAGTATCTAGCTGGCTGACAAGGAGAGATATAGTGTTCTGAGAAGTGGAAATGTACCTGGAGTTAAAAGTTTCAGCAACCATGACATAATAGCATAAGGTTCTTAGAAGAGTGGGAGTGTTAGGAGAAATTGTAGATTACCCTAATTTATTAAAATGTCTGTTAGAAAGTCGTATCCTTTTTAATTGCACAAGATCTAGTTAAGAATCTAAAGGAAGGGAAGCATTTGCCCATTTTCAGCCCCATCGCATCAATACTCTTTAATTTTATAGATTAGGATTACAAATCTTTATTGGCCAAATGCCAGGATAATTTAAAGCACCATAATCACAGGGCTTTGAGCTCTCAAAGGAATTAATGATCACAACCGAAGAGGATGAATCAAAGCTTAGAGAGGTATGGGTATAAACCTGTTCCTTTTCTTTATAGGAATACAATTAATTTTCCTTCCTTCACTCTTTTCCTTTTGAATTCTTTTAAGTCCCAAATGCTGGCATTGAGACAAACCTGAGGGCAGTACCTGGTTTCCTAGCCTGGGAACCTTGCTTTCAGTGATTGGAGCTTTACAAACTAAGTAACTGTAGAGAGCACGTGAGTATGCTTTTCTCACTTCATAAACTTCCTGTGGGTGTGTGAACTCAGCCCTTGTGAGCAAGGAAAAAATCACGGGTCAGCTCTGCCCTAAGCACTGGGATTCACTTGCTTTTTCTGTTTAATCTTCTCATTCATAAATTTGCTCAGGATAGGCAATACAAATTGGATTCAGGTTTTGCTTTTTGTTTAGGACTAGGCAAAGGAGACTTGTTTTGCATCAAGGCCCTCAGGCCCCTGTTGTTTAGGGAGAAAGATCTCAGTTTCCTCTACTTTGTTTACCAACATTTTATATTAGAAAATGGAGTTTTACCTAGTAATAAAGTGATCATTTGTTCCTCAGGAATACCGAAGGGAGAAATTGTTCATCAAGGAAAGAATTTGGAAATTCCCGTATGCCTTGGGATCCTTGAAAACATGAATGACATCCTTTTTCATAGGTACTAACTCTGTAAATGGTATTTTAGAGATATCACCTGGAGAAAGCAATTTTATTTGTTCCAATTCATAACAAAAGGCTCCAACTATGAGCTCCTTCAAAGTCTGTCCTAGCTGCAGAGAGCCTCTCTGCCCCAGGTTATGCCCTTCCCTGGGGCAGTTTGTATCCAGTCATGGAGCAGGCTGGGGTAGAAATGTCCAGACATTTCCACCTGACGTGGAGCATTCCCACTGGCAATACTCTAGAGCTCTCCTCCAAGTTGATTGTGGCTTTGTCAGTCTGGCATTATGGTTTTTCCTCTGCTCAATCCTGCTTCCTCTCTGTTCCATTTAAAGGTTTTTAGTTCTAACAGACTTCTTGAACACCAAACTCTGTGTCAGCCTGTCAGCTGCAATTCTGGAGAACCCAGCCTATGAGATTGTGTGTGTGTGTGTGTGTGTGTGTGTGTGTGTGTGGTTTTTTACTTGAAAGCAGAAGAAACTGATTTGTGCCCTAGGTCTTCTTGGTTGGGTCCTAGTTTAGGAATTGTGGGACATAGATAATAAACCCAGTCAAGCATTTCTCTTTCCTCAAGTTGTTTTAATTCCTTCCTCTGCATTATTTAAAGGGAATTTTAATCACTTAAGTTACTATTGTATGCTGCTGTTGGATCTATAGTTTCATTAGCCATCCCAGCCAATGTTCAGAGCAACAAAAGATTTAGGAACTACCATATTCAATCCAGAATTACACCTTGTTTTTCAGTCTCTTCCTGTCTGAGAAGGTTCAATAGCCTGAAGCCACCTGGGGAAGAGAAAGATAATTAAAGGGGATGTTGTTATTGTCATCCTATTAATAAGAATTGGTAGAGGATAATTAGTATGGCCAGTGCCTGACTGCTTATGAAAATATATCTATTCCACCAGATCTGGTTGAAGTGTTGGTAATTTTTTCTTTTTTAAGTGCACTGACAATAGGGAGGGGGGAAGGAGATGGATATTGAGGCTTTGAGAGTCGATTACTTGTCTGAGAGGGTCACCAGGGCCTTTAATAATAAATGACTATGACCCACAAATTCCTATAACAGCGACATCAGTGCTCATTTATGAACCTCTAGAAAACACTGTAGAGTCTGTAGTTATACTTCACCTACATCAACTATATAATTACCATAAAACATTAGCTAAATTAAATATATATATAGGCCCAACACAGCGTTTCCATGCACAGGAGGCCTTGACCATGGTGTCTTCTTGCAAAGAGAGCAGCAGACTTTTTCATCTTGTCCATGAAAGTCTCAAAGTCTCTTGGACACTGTTCTTATGGGGGACAGGTAAATTAAATCTGGCTCTGTCCCACCTAAAACCATATTTTAGGCGATTTTTAAAAAATTTATTTTTCAATTACATTTGACATATAGTATGTTAGTATCAGGTATACAACATAGTGATTAAACATTTATATATCTTATGAAGTGATCACCCCGATAAGTCTAGTACCCATCTGATCGCATACATAGTTATTACAAATTATTAACTGTATATTCCCTGTGCTATACATTACATCCCTATGACTATTTTTATATCTGGCAATTTGTACTTCTTAATCCCTTTCACCTTTTTTACCCATCCCCCAACCCTCCTGGTGACCATCAATTTGTTCTCTGTACCAATTAGTTTGTTTGTTTAATTTGTTTTTCAGATTCCACATGTAAATGAAAACTTATTTCACTTAGCGTAACACCCTGTAGGTCCATTCATGCTGTTAAATAGGTCACTTTCGGAGAGAATCAACTGAGTGTTTAATGTCCCAAACCTTGGCTTCAGTCAAACTGGGTTTTATTTTTGGTTCTGAGACACTCTAGCAGTGACAGAGTGGATGCTTTATTTGATCTCTCTAAACTTCAAATTTATCACATGTAAAATGGAGAATAAAACTAACAATTCTTTTGAGAATTAAGATACCACATATATAAGCACTTAATTTGGTGCCTAAAACAGTGTTATAATGGCTACAATTATCATTGTTAGTATCATTATCACAATCATCATTAGGTTATTACTAAGCTGCAGTGAAAAGGACATACTAATTGGGGTTAGGTGGAAGTGTGTCCAAACCCCTCTCCTACCAATTACCCATTGTATAAAATTGGGAAGATTATTTTCCTTTCTCTGAGCAGCACATTCCTGTGTATTGAGTATATCACTATCCTATGGATTTGGAGTGAACACTAAGCCATAATATGTCAAGTTCATGGAATACATAATGCCAAAAGGTGGCCAGATATGAACAAAAACTGTCTTCTTGACCTTTGCCTGATTACCTAAAGATCTGAAGTTCCTGGCAATATTTATTTTTGTTCAAGCTGCCCATCAGCGATGTAAGGGGGAAAAAACAGTGTTTTCCATCTTTGAAACTACTACCACCCTACCTTGCTCAACATTTCCTTAAGTACTTTGTTGATATAGTATATCTATGTATTCCTATCTACCCTCCATTCACTTTTTTCTTATATTTTAAACATTTATCTTTAAAATAAAATACACAAAATTACAGAAAAACAAACCATATATATCCAACACAAAGATTAAGGAAATATTAAGATTTTCATATTTTTCAGATGTCTAGGGTTCTCTTTTTAAGAAATAAAACGTTAAAGGTATAGCTAAAGATTTTTCCTTCATCCCTCTGTGTTTCTTTCCTTCCCAGAGATAATGACAGCTAAGTGTATTGATACCATTCATGTCTTTATACTTTATAATATGTAGCTGTATTCATCAAATATACTATTGTTTGGTGTGTTTGTTGAAGGTTTGACAGAACTCATCTGAAAAAAACAACTATATCTTCATGGTTATATTTTTAATTACCAATTTGTTTTCCTTAATATTTAGAAGTCAATTTTATTTGCAATTTTTAAAATAGGTTTTAAGATACATTTTTCTAATTAAATGTTTGCTTAACCTTTTACTACAATGGACATAAAGTTGTCTATATAATTTTCTTTCTCCGCTCTATCTGTAGTTATATTCTTCCTTTCAATCCCCTTGTTATTTATCTATTCTTTCTTCTTTACTTAGCCAAAATATAAACTATTATGTTATTTTTCTTAAATTTATAGAGTATGGCCTTGACAATACTGTCCTTGGTTTCTTTGCTTTCTATTTTATATGTTCTAACTCTTTTCTTTCCTCCATCATTCTATGTTTTTAATTTGCTATTTTGTTCTTTTCTGCTTGTATGACCTACAATGCTTAAATCACTCTTTTATTTTTTTATTTTCTAATATTTACATGTGCTGTGATGGTATAGCTTTCCCTCAAAGTCAAGTTCTGTATGGTGTCCTCGATATTAATGCATAATGCTTTCATTTTCCTTCAATTCTAATTCTTTATTTTACTTTAATTACAATTTCCATTGCCAATTAGTTATTTAAAGACATGTTATGATATTTCCAAATGAAAAGAGTTTTGAGCTAATATTTTGCAGTTTCATTGGGATCACAGAATGTCATCTCTTATTCATTGGCATTTTTGAGACTCTCATTGTGGCTTAGTACATTGGCAGTTTTTGTAAATGTTCCATGTGTTGCTTGAAATGATATATTCTCTAAGTATTTTGTGCAGTGTTCTGTTGTTTCCATTAGATAAAGATGTTCATATTTTCTGTATTTTGACTATTCCTCTGATCTGCTTGAACAATCACTGAGTAATGTATCTTCCACGGAGGGTGGAAGATATCAGTTTCCACGGAGGGTGAATTGTCCATTTCTCATTGTAATCCTGGGAAATTTTACCTTATGTATTTTGAGAGTATACAACTCATGACATATTGCTTGATAAATAGTAGACTCCCTGATGTATTTTTCTTTTATTACTTTTTATCCTGAAAAATTATTTTTGCTTTAAATTCTGTTTCATGAGTTATGTTTTTCTTCTGATTGTTTTTTAACATCACACGTCTCTTCCATCTCTTTAACTTTTACCTTCCTGTCTTATTTTGCTTTAGGTGTATGTCTTTTAAAGTGCATATATCTCTTCTGTTTTGTTTTTCTTAAAATATTTGTCTTTTAAGTGGTAAATTAAATTTAGTGTGTGTGTGTGTGTGTGTTTGTGTGTGTGTATGCTGATGCATTTGGATTCATTTATATAATCTTATTTGGAGTGGTTTTTACATTTATTATCCATTTTCTATGAGCATAGTTTTTTCTTGACTGTGTTATATTTTAATTTGTGTACTTTTCTTTACTGAGTTGAAAATATTACAGCCTATATTCTTTTAAGGAATTACTCTACATATTTAGCATGCCTAATATAAATTATATATATATATATATAATTCCAAGATAATATATTTTATTTTCCCTTTCCTTAATAACAACAAAAATCCTTTAGAATGTTTGTGGTCTAAATTCTACCTCATGTCTTACACTGTTATTTTTATCTTCTCTTTAGTTGTGTATTATGGTGTCCTCCTCCAAATTTATTATTCCTATTGTTTTATACAGCCAATACTTACTAAGATTTTTAAAAATATTTTTATAAATTATTTTATGCTCTCTAGCTTTATTTACCACTTATTTATTCTGAGTGTTTTTTTTGTTTGTTTTGTTTTTGGTTCTGAAGGACATGGTTTTGTAGTTCTTCCAGCCAAGGTTTGAGTTGAAATATTCAATATTTAGCTAGAGATATTTTTATTTTACCCTCTTGAGTAATACTTTAACTGCTTATAAAATTCTATGTTGACAATTAGCTACCCTTTGAATTTAATTATACTATTATCTGAAATTTAGTCTTTATTGTTCATATTAAGAATTTTTCCTTTCTTATAAGTGTTGTTCTTTCACATATATTCTGTATTTTTATTTTGATATTTTACATTTTTAGTTCAAAGTGTCTAAAATTTAACTGTGGTAGAGATTTCTAATGTTTTTGAACGTAAGGATTTGTATTTTTCATCGATTTTGGAGCTTTTTTAGCCATTTTCCCTTTGACTCTTGCTTCTCTACCAGTAATTTCTAATATCCTTTGCATACAGAATCTCTTTGTCAAGCCTCTACTGGACCCTCCCATTTTATTCTCCGTGTGTCTTAGTCAATATTTAATGTTTTACATATTTTTTCCTCTGGGATGCATTCTTCATTATTTCATCTTATTCCAATTTACATATTATTTTTTTTAAGTCATGTGTACTTGAACACATTCATTGTGATTTTACTGTAACTCCCTTTATTTCATTTCCACAACTTTTCTTAGATTATTTTATTATTCTGTTGCTCTCCGTATTTTTTTCTTTTTATTCTTTTTCTTTAATCACTTAAAATATTGTCTTGTATTTTGGTATTTTATTATCTTAATTGTCTGTGATACTAATTGTTTGGTTTGTGTTTACTAATAATTCTTATGCATCATGAATTGTTTCCATGTGTACCTACATGAGTGTGTATACATTTGACCTCATTTTCAGTGGAGCTTTATTGTATATTAGGTATTGTGCCCTGGCTAGACATGGGAAGTTCACTCGATTTGAGTCTGCTTGACCTCCAGACTGTATATAGCTCATGAATACATTTTATGTTACTTTCTTGGCTTAGATTTTGTTAAAACAATCTGGGGAAGTAAATTTAATCCTCAAACCTATAAGAAGTATAGTTGTAGGTTTTTATTTCCCAGGGGTTTCTATTTTCTGTAGCCAGAGTGTCCTTGTCGTCTTCCTCAACCTGTGGGAGAATACTTCATAATCACACTTAACTAAGTGCACTGATCCTTACGAGTTCCACCTTCATGCAGACCTGCAGCTTGGGTTTTTGCTGTCAAGGAGGCATGAAAACCCCAGTTCTTGGGCTCTTGTGGTCACTAATAACCAGAACATGCACACATTTGTTCAGATGCTAATCATTCTGGTTTTTCATTTCTCTTTTGTTTATGACAAGTGAAGATTATCTTTCTTATTATTGGTGAGCTCAGGGATGTATTTTTATGGATGTTTTATTGTTGTAATATGTGGTGCAGTACTTCTAGGTGCTGGAACAAAGGACTTATTTTTATTATGTTAGATTGCCATCTTGCCTATAATTGGAATTCTCTTGTTGAACTTTTATAAGGAAGCTAAAAAATGTGGATATTAGAGGTTATTTCTATTCTAATATGCTAGGAATTCATTTAAAAGATAATTAGAGACATATTTTCGTCATTTATGTACAACCTTCAAGATTTGTGGCATAACCATATGTGACCATTACTATTTTTTATTTCATAATTTTTGTTAAATAAACTCACTAAAGCATATATCAGTCAATCTATCTATCACAAACAAAACCAAAATCTGAAACGGGTTATTCATCCTGGACCTAAACAATATCTGATAAACTATGGTTTTGAGGAAGTATAATTTTTTAGTTAGGCAGTAAATTAGATATGTAATTGTTTTTATTAACTTTGTCTGTTTTACCACCTAAGTTCATGTCTCATGAAACTAAAGAGTCATAGCACACTTTAGGAAATTGAGATAGTAAAATATTTTATCACCTATGATCATAAAAACTAGGTGATTATAGTTACCAATGAATTTGTTGCATATTTGAATATTTATAGATGATGCATAATGTGTTTGAATTTTAATACTTTACTGAATAATGAATATATTATTTTATAATATATTTTATATTATTATTTAATACATATAATTGATAATATTATATATAATTTATAGTTTATATTATTATTACCTTTAACCTCCTAAACACTTAGTTACACTTATCAGTTTTAAATTCTTACATTACTCCACTTTTTAAAAATTTTTGTTTTTAAGATGTGGAAATATTACCTATTGATACTTGGCTTTGATTTTTCTTGTACTCTTACATTATAAGCATGTTGAGGATTAAAAATTGTATCTTACTCATCTTTGAGTTCTCTATGATGTCCAGAAAGGTACTTTGGATGGAAATAAAACTCAATGTTAAACTGAATTCAATTGGTCAAAATAATCAACCCACTTATTATGTACATGACCTTGACAGTTACTGAGCAATTATTTTTCATGGAATAAATTTGATTCTGATTAACAGCACCACATAACATGCAATGTGTCTATAATCATACATTCAAATGGAAAAATACTAGTGCTTTTAGTTTTACATGCACTGATTGGCCTGTCCTAATGCTTCTGATATTTTCATTGTGTCACGAAGTCTATTAAGTTAAAAGGAAGTTGACATATCATGTAAGTGTTTTCTTCCACCAAAATTGCATTTTTTCTTTCAAAATTAAATAAATGTTATTAGAAAAATGTAACGATGAACTATAATAATCTAATTCAGTTGTATTGTTACAGGTCATTATAAATCCCAATAAAATTGTTATTTTTCCTAATGAAAACATTATTGAAAACTTTGACTCAATCTTATTGTTTTGCCCACAGAGGCATGAAAACAATATTAAAAATAAAATTATTTTTCTGCTTTGCTTGTATTTTGTTACTTCCAAAATCCAATTACAAAGAAAATTGAACTGTGATAAAGTAAAAACACATATTAATTTATCAGTAACAGCTTGTCCGACTCTGTAGTGATAAATAAAGTTTTCTTAAAGTATACATTTCCTGAAAGAGGAAGTTTTCATTATAAAAAATTATAAAGTTATAGAAATTGAATTATAATTTAATAAATATTTATTAAGTGCCTAGTACAACTTAAGTATTATGTTAGACAGTATGGGTGCAAAAGTAGCCAGACATTGCACATGTTCTAAAAAAATTTAATAATGTAATGATTGGAATGGTAGACGTATGTATAGGTTTTCAAGGCAGCACAAAGGGGTAGGTTTTAATTCTGCTGGAGGAGTACGATTTCCATAACAAAGCATGAAAAGGAATTTGCCTCTTAAAATTGAGTTGTAAAAGTGTTTCTGGGAGAAAAAAATATAAAAATGCACTGACAGATATAACAGTATGACATATGAGACCAAGTAAAGTCATTTGGTATTGCTTGATACATGGATGAGTGGGAACATGCAAGAGATGAGCTTGGAAAGACGATATGTGGATGTACCCTATCAATTACAATTTGAGGGCATGGAAAATCATAAGAAACTTCACTGTTAAAATTCAGCATTTGTCAGTAGATATTGATAACTAGTCATAGTGCTAAATCAAGATATTGAAAACAGAAACAGAACTAATAAATTATTCTGAGAGGAAATATTGGCAATTATTTGGAGTACAATCAACAACAATTTGGAAATATGCTCTGATAGTTATATAGATGCCTGCAGTGGCTGGTAAAATATTTTCTGGGACTGATCTAATAAAATTTGACCAACAGGCATTTCACAGAATGTGTTTGCTATCAACTGACAAGGTGAAGAATGTAGAAGTCTACATTTTTTGTAGACTTGATTAGAGATAAGAAACATGAATAAAATTATGTTAGATCATTTTATATGTATTTAACTATTAGAAGAATGTGTCAGCCATTAGAAAATTCCCCTTTTAATTTATTTTCTTAATTTATTCAATAATTTATTGCGTACTTGCATTGCATGAATATGGGTGCATATATATTAATATGGATGGATTTACTCTTCACTAGTATCAATTTTGTAAAGTATTATTTTCAGTGTTTAAAATTATGGGTTTTGTAATCAGGATTCCCAGAGTTTAAATTTTTGCTTTGCTATTAGCTAGGTATATGAACATGAACAAGTAATTTCACTTCTCTAAGTTTCAATTTCTTCATTTTTAGAATAGTGATGCATGTACAATAAGGATACATGTAAAATATCAGTACCTTGTCCCCTACATAGCAAATGCTCACCAAATGCAGTGTCGTCGTCGTCATCATCATCATCATCATCATCATCATCATCATCATCAAGGCTCTGTGCAGAAGGCATATTTACAAGTCCTGGTGATGACCTACTACCAAAAACTATATATTGACAGAAGTCAATATTTTGTTAATTGCCCACACCATAATTAAAATGAAAATAACTTTCTGCATATCCTCTTCTTATTTACACTCTCTATATGTACTTCTACAATTAAATCTCAAAGGACAGTATAGGACATGATATTCTGTTAAGATACTACGTATCAATTCTGTTTGAATTAGTCATTTTAATCATCCCAGGGAGCTTCCATTTTGTCAGATTTTATTGGATTACTTCTGATATTACCTCATAAAAGGCTAATAAAAATCTTACCCTTGAATTAAAAGAAATTTCCGTTCTGTTATTTTCTTGTTTATCTTTACAATATTAGCCCTATCTTTAATCTTCAGTTATTTTGCAGGGATCTTTCTAAGTAAATCAACTTGGTATGGTTAAACTTAGTTAAAATTAGATATCATAATATGTAAATCCAATTAATTAGCACACCTGGAAACTTTAATGTATAACAATGTGCTGAAAGTTAATGAACAAATTTGTTATTCTTAATTCCTCTCTGTTTATTCATTCATTCAAAAGTATTTCTGAGTGTCTATTAGATGATCAGTACATATTTAGAAGCAGCACTGAAACAAACAGCATGAATTCTATTAGGCAGAGTCATCTAATTAAGAAATAAAAATAAAATATTTAGGACTTAAATACTGTGAAGAAGAATAAAACCAGGGGAACGTGAAAGGGCAGGTGTGTATGATGGTGTTGGTGGGAGTGGGAGGTTGTGAGTAGCAGCATTGAACAGGGAAGTTGGGAAAGACCAAGAAAGTAACATTTAAGTAAAGATCTCAAGAAATTAGGGGAGCATACCTTGTGAATAACTGAGAAAAGAAGGGACAGATAATGCCTCAGTGAGAAACATGCTGTGGATGTTTGAAAACAAGAAGGTCAGGGTGGCTGCAGCAAAGTGAGCAAGTTGTAGAGGAATAGGAAGCAAGATCAAAGGGCGGTGGAGGGAGAGATGGCGGAGGGCCTCCCACTCTGCTGTGATGAATTTGGCTTCCCAATATTGTTATGAAACTTCCACAGAAGGACATCACATACCATATGGGTGACATGACTGGATGATATTTGGACTTATTGAGAGAGGCAGTATATATACAGTAATTCAACAGTAGAAATACAATTTTTTATGATGTAGATAAAAATTAAATATAAATAAAAAGTTGTATTTTCTAGCTTACTGTGTAATTGCTCTATCCAGTGGAGTGAGAAGTGTTATATTCCATTCTGCAGCAGTTATATAGCAATGGAATGAGCTATGACAAAAGTGCTTTGTTGTGAGCCATACTGAACTCTTTGAATCCCAAAGATGAAGAGGAGCAGTCAGAGGAAAACATTTTTCTAGAGATCATTTAAAAAGTCAAATCAAATCTGCAGACTACACCAGCTCATACCTTTACCCTTCAGCAAATATTTCTTTAACAAATAGTTGTTTTTCTTATTCTCTAAGACTAAGAAAACACCAATTGCCTACATACTACCAGATAAGATGATAAAGCAACACAAGCAAAGGCTGAATCATCAGAGAAATTGCTCAGAAAACTGGAGGTCAACATTAGACAAACATAGCTTCATGTCAAAGAAATGCTCTCTCTAAAGACAGTCTAAAGGTTCATGAAAAAATTGTATGACAAAAAGGACCTGACAGGCTGACTAGCATATAGGAGGAAAAAAATAGAAGAAAAAAAAATATTACAGCGATGAAAGCACATTAAAGCAGCAAAACTTTAAAAAAAAAAAAAGAAAAGGAGAGTGAAAACACAGCAAATCACATGGGGACAGGCTTGAATAAATCATAGAGAATAAAATGGGAAATAACAGTGATTATAAAATGAAAATGATTGCAAAGATGATGATGTGTATAGAAGACATACAGGGGTGATCTAACTTACCCATAGTGATCCTGAATAAGAAACCAAGGAGAATAGGAAAAATAAAATCCAAACTATAATTGCATAAAACTTTCCTGAAAGAAAAAAAAAAAAAAAAAAACTATGAATTTGTTACAGAAAGGGCTAAGATTATGCTAGAAAAAATAATGCACAATGATCAACCTAAGTACATATTGGAGAAAGTTACTACAGTTTTAGGATGAATACAAAGTTATATGACAGAGAAAACGAACTATATAGGGAGGAAATTGACCCTGAAACAAACAGCTTCCTAAACCATCAGTAACTACAGCAGTATTCCCGTCTGTCCTGTCTACTGAGTATTGGGATTAGAGAAGCAGGCCCTGGAATACCTTTACTTGATTTAATAATGGACATTCCTGTACTTTAGGACCCTCAGGATTATTACTTCATAAAATCAGTAAGTTGGTGTTTGGAGTGATTTGTATCTTATTTATATTTCAGTGAAGATAACAAAGAGGCCTATAAAATTTAACCATTTATGAACATACAGTGGATGGGAAAACAAAAACTTCTTTCAAAACTAAAGAAAAAATAAATTCAAACTGTGTTCTTTACACATATTATTAACGTCATGAAAGTCCATCTACATGTCTTTGTGAGGATATACAAAGAAGAGAGAAGAGCCAAAGTGGAAAATATAACAAAACCAAAGGATAGAAATCACAAACCAGGAAAAAAACAAACAAACAAAAAAAACCATGAAAAATCATTATACAGTATGGTCTGAAGTTTTCCAGTAAAATTGGTTTGGAACAGCTACATAAACCAATTGGGTTCATTGACTTTTTGATGGTATACATTTTCTCTTTTCAGATCTTATATTGAATATAATATATCACTATATATGATATGGATATAGTTTTTATTAGAGAGAGAGAAAAAAGCTGGGTTTCATTAGATATTGCGAAGATGAAAAACTGGTAGCTTCTGAAAGAAATTGATTCTTCATGCCAGAGGAAAAAAATATTCTGTTGAAATGTTGAGTTGTAAATATAACATATATTTAATAAGTTTCCCTATATGCAATTTCTTATAAAATCTTAACTTTTGTGAGCTCTAAATTGATTGATCTTTGATTTGGACTTTTGCTGAAAAGACAATTACATCTTGTATATCAAGTGTTTGAATGTTTGTTCTTTAGTAAATTTGCTTCATTATTTGATTTTTTTTTTCGTTTTTAGAAAAATCTCCTTGAAAATCCAAACTCAGCATTAAGCACTTTTCTCAAACAAGATTTACCTTAAACTTCACATTTTACATAATCAATCACTTGAAGTCATAAAGAATATGCAAATTTTATAACACATACACCTATCACAATAAGCCCACTCTTAATCAAATCCTTTATAGTTAACTTTCAACAGGAAGCAGGATTAACTTTGCAAAATGTAGGAAATTATATAAAAAAGGAAAAGACTCTTTTATCCATTAAACAAATCACCGATTCTGTCATCATTTCTCCTTACTGAAGCCAAACAGCAAATGCTCTTAACAAGAAAGAATAACACCTCGGAATTTCAGACAACTAAATCACTACATGGATAGAACAATGAGTTTTAAATCTCATATCAGTCACATAGCTGAAAGGTATGGAAATAGGGAACTGCCTGGCATGTAATATTTACGTACTTTAAGAAGAATAACAAATGCATCAGTTTACAATGAACTTATATTCCGTTGTATTACCAAAATGTGAATAAATGTTCTATTTCTTAACCACTGCTATTCATTTTCTCTCAAAACTATTATAATTTCCCTTGAAATAGATATGTAGTATATAGTTGTCATTAGTGCCCACTGTAACATTAACATGAAATTAAATTTACATATGTGTGAAATGAATGTAATAAGATCATTTTTACTTACTTTTGATACTTAAGATGTATTTTTCTGGAGACAATGTCTGGTTTTCCTCTACTTATAAACACCCCAGACTAAATGTTTAATCAACCTTGAAACACAATAACTGATTTAAAACAAAACCATGAAAAGAAAACTAAGGAAATAGAAATAAGTCAGAACAGTATTAAAAGTTACAAAAAGGAAGAAATAAAGGAAAAGTCTCATTCTCCCAGATAATCTATCCTATGTATTTTAAAGTATGGTAACTAAAACAATAACTTAATAGTAATGCTAGAAGAAAGAACTGAAAAAGAAGAAGTTTTAGTCCCAAAATCATCACAATTATAAGTGCCAGTGAACACATTAGAGAAAGGAATACATTTAGAGAAAGAAACACCACACACTGTTATATCAAAGAGCAAATCGCATAAGAAAAGTATGGAGAGCCTGATATATAAATAGATAAAGAACGCACACAGCATATTTACTAAAGAGAAAATACCAATAGGTAGTGTATTAATTTGTTAGAGCTGCCATAATAAAGTACAAAACATTGGGTGATTAGAACAATATTGTCTCACAGGCCTGAAGACCATGGGTCCCCTTGAGGACCATCTGTTCTATATCTCTCTTGTGGCTTTCAGTGGTTTAAAGGCAGTCTTCCGTATTCCTTGGCTTCTGCTTCATCACTCTGATCTTTGCCTTCATGTTCACATGGAATTCTCCTTGTGTGAGTGTCTCTCTGCAAATCCCCCCTTTTATAAGGATATCAGGTGTATTGAATTAGGAGCTCACCCTACTCCAGTATGACTTCATCCTAACCTAAATATGTCAGCAATGACCCTATTTCCAAATAAGGTCACATTAGGAGGTATTAGGGGTTAGGACTTCATATCCATTGTGTGGAAACCCAATTCAACCCATAACAGGTTGAAAGCACATAATATATATTCCATTATGCATGTAATGAAAGAACCTCAAATTAAAAGTCACAGTGTGATACCATTTAAAAATAAATATATTACTTGATAAATCACTTTCGTAAACTCCTGGTGACATTTTATGCCTGTACTCTCTTCCTGGGGGCGAAAAATCTATGATATGTATGAAGTGTCTTCAAATTCTGTATTTGGCCAAATTTTTTAATGTGTGAATAACCGTGAAGAATATTATTTAAAAGTAGTTATATGTTTTATAGAAGATGTCCATCAAAACACTTTTTATTTATAAGACCCTGGAAAAACAATGTCCATTTTAGGGACAAATAAAGCAATTGATTGATATACATAAACTGTAATAATATCTGGACATTAAATAATTGTATCTAACTTTTAATGGTACTTATTAATGTGACAGGTATTAATCGAAGCATTATATGTATATACATATATATATTTATATATATATATATATATATATATATATATAGAGAGAGAGAGAGAGAGAGAGAGAGAGAGAGAGAGAATACTCACAAGGACCCTTGAAGTATATGCTATTATTATCTCTGATTTATTTTTAGTAAATTTCAGGTGTAAAAATTTTAAGTAACTTGTCTAAGGTCACCCAGTTTTGTAAGTAGCAAAGCTGTGATTAAAACCCAGACAGTCTGGTCCCAAAGTCCATTTTCTTAAACACTTTGTTATATTGCCCTCATAAATCACTTTTGAAATATGTATGATATCAGGTTGTTTAAATGACACAAAGTATAAAATTACAGACATAATTTTCAATTGCTTGCATTGAAAACTAAGTAAGGGAGATAATGTGCTGAGGTATTAACAACCTTGCCTGGAGTTATGCAATTATCAGTGATTTTTATTATTACTTATACTTTAAGTATTCTTTTCTAAAATATTTAAAATTTTAAGATGGAACAACAATAAAATGCTTAGGTGTTCATATTGCATTTTGACTTATGTTTACTGGATAAAATGTAACAGTAAGTGAGATATTTGGTAACTTGAATTTTTGTTTCTCTATGTAAGCTCTTGTTTAATTCAAGCCTCAGGAGGCTAGATACACTGATGAAATATAAATAGATTATGTGTTTTATGTAATTAACCCAGGGTCACTATCTGCTAGAGTTTAGTTTGCATATGTACCTTGGGGAACCATGGAATACTCTAGGTGCTTCCTGTGACCTAATTTGAACATGTGGCTGTGTGCCCCTCATAGAGAGGCATATGCCAAAGGAATTTTAGCTTGTTGTTAGGTTCTTTGCATACTTGATTTTGGTTACTACTACACAGAATTATATTCAATAAAACATTCGATGAGGGGTAGATTGGAAAATTGTAGGAACTTTGAAAATATAACTGAAAACCTTAGACTGTAAGCAGTGAGCAGAAGCACACCTTGCCCAGTGAGAATAAACAATAATCTAAGGAAAGGTAGAATAATATGAAATGGAGCAGAGTGAGGAAACCTAACTGCCGTGCCGCCCTCTCCAATTTCACATTGTGTTATATTTGTGTATGTTATACTTATTTCCTAAATGTTGAAGGTGGTGGAAGGAGGAGGATGCAGCTGAAATATTAATTAGTTGCATTAGTAAGTGAATTCAGTTAAATTGAGTATTAAACAAAATCAACCTTTTTTTTTGGCATTATCATACCTATGAAGACAAAACATGGCATGATCTGGTCCCAGTATATATTGCTGCATATCAAATTGTATCCCTCAAACCCAGACATGCGAAAAAAAAATTATATATATATATATATATATATATATATATATATATATATATATATGTATATAATTCAAAATTTCTTTCTAGGAATGTGATATGCTGCATAATAACAGAGGCTTACATCCCTAAAATAATTTAGGAGGACTTCTGAAAAATCCCTTAAACCTTGAGAAATATTCCAAGTAAAGGCTAATCAGCAATACTTCTCATGAACAAGAACAAAATTCAGATTTTAGAGCGGAGACTCAAAGTCAGAGTTAAACCACTCACAAGGATGATCATTTAAGTGCCAAGATTTTGCCCAGATAAAACTTTCTGTATCTCTTCTGGCAAAATCTAAATTTTCTCTACAAACTAGAACAAGGCTAGGTTTTGTTTATGGGAGAGGACATCTGAAGATACTGTTGTCTACATTAAAGAAGACAAAATGTAAGAGAACAAAACTTTGTAATAGTTTCTAAAGACCAGACCTTTAAGATATTCTTCCTGCAAATATTCAGTACTAGCTTTACTTGAAACTGTGAGCTTAGTCAAGTTTATATTTATCACAGTAGGTTTTTCAATTATGAGTCTTGTACTCTTTCATCATATCCAGTTTCATCATAGCTCTTTCCAACTTAAAATCTGAAAAGCATGTAATATCAACCATTCACACTACTGTGTGGATTTAAATCAGTGTTGTTGCTGTTTATTTTCTTCTACAGTATATTTATATTTTATATTAAATTGAAGAGAAGCTTTTCCCTTTTAAAGCAAGTTCAGGCACCCGTGAGATGAGAAGGTGAGATTATAAATTTTGTCATGGATCCCTTCATGGTGCTCTAATCATCTCACACAATGGTTGTACCCTTTCCCTAAAAATAAAACTAGCCTTCAGTTGGAAGATTCAAGCTAGATTAACATTTATCAGTATCATGTTTGCTCACATTATTACACAATTGGGTTAATCAGCTCTCAATATGAAAAAAAAAAAAGGTTAACATTTTAATTTAAGGCGTATGATTTTAATTCAGTATACCAGAGATGTAAGTAAGGCCCAGAGTATTAGGAAACTTTGCTGATTCATCTAATGTATGTGCAGAGTTCCAATGTGTTATTTATAATGCAAAGCAACAAGATTTAGATGATTTTTCGCTTCACTTTTATAAATTTAGCATGAACATTTCCTTCATTCAAGTATCAACATTTAGCCTTATGCAAAACATGGCACATATGCCAACTACCGTGTTTCCCCAAAAATAAGACCAAGCTGGACAATCAGTTCTAATGCGTCTTTTGGAGCAAAAATTAATATAAGACCCAATATAATATAATATAATGTAATGTAATGTAATGTATAATATAATATAATATAATATAATATAATATAATATAATATAATACCAGGTATTATGGAAGGAGGATAATATAATACAAGGCATTATATTATATTACATTATATTACATTACATTACATTACATTACATTACATTACATTACATTATATTATATTATATTATATTATATTATATTATATTATATTATATTATATAAGACTGGGTCTTATATTAAAATAAGACCGGGTCTTATACTAATTTTTGTTCCAAAAGATACATTAGAGCTGATGGTCCAGCTGAGTCTTATTTTCAGGAAAACACAGTAGTTATCACCTATGAGAACTTTTTGTTCATTATGGCTTAGATATGAGGTAGAACATGAGCAACATTCCAATGTAATGTCACACTTCAGATGTCAACATTGGGGGCTAATTAAACTATGGAAGAATGTGTGAAGGAAGAAAGAAACTGAGTGGGTCTGATTCTAAGACATTAAAAAAACCAACAAACAAACAAAACATAAAAAGGAAACTGTATTGTGCCAGTTTCTGGTTGACACCCAGGGTCTATTTCCCTCCTCTCCCTAACTTACTAGCCACTTTGTGACCATTTGACTTTCACCTGAAGTCCCAATTGATAACTGAGTGTTTGATCTGTTTATTCTAAAATCTTCCCTTGGTTACCTGATAACCAGCCTTATTTTATTTGCCCAAGTTTCTGGGGCTTCATGTTTATCCTCCCTCCTCCCACAAAGTTGTCCAAATAGCTTTCTTATTGTGCTGACAATGCTGAAAATTTTTGTTCATCCTGTTGTTAATATTTATTAATGCTGATTGTATGACACAGAATGTTCTATGTCCTGGGGATGAAAAGGTAAAACATAATCCTTCAAGGAGTTCTGTCTAAAATAGAAGTTATATTGTTTGTAAGTTTATCCCTGTTTTGAAGGAGGAAACCCAGGAAACCAAGAGGAACAAATGAGGGGCATCCAAGTTAGATTGTCCAGGGGTAGGGGTGGCGTTAGAAATGAGCACTGTTAAAGATGTGTTCCTAGAAAAGGTGATGATTGAGATGATAAGAATTATTCTCTTGCCCAGTGTTATTACTTGACTTTGTTACATTAACATTTGTTAAGTGGAGCCCAGGGTGCTGAATGGTAAGCAACATTTCGATAAAAGACCACAAAGGAAATTGAAATAGAGACGTTTATTACTCATAGGTTCTGGAGGAAGCACAAGATATGTCTAGACGGACCACATAGGGAGGTGAAGGCAGGGTGAAGGCAGAGAGAACAACAGAACCTGGGTTACATGCCTTTGTTAAGTTCACTGGATAAAGTGTTTTGGGTTTCTCTGGCTAAGGCTGATTGATCAGTTCAAACCAAAAAGAGCAGGGTTTTGGTAAGCTCCATAAGGGTCTTATTTAAGGATGCATAAAGGGAGAAACCTGGGAGGAGATGGAGGCTTGTTCACAGGGCTGTTGAGGATATCATGGGAAGGTTACATTTGCCTGTGACTCTGCAGGTGTTATCTAGAGCATGCGTTTGCCTAAGGGGCTGGTGTCAGATTATCCCCAGGGGCCGCTTGGCCAAACAAAATGGATGCTGAGGCAGCAGTCCCATGGAGTAGCTTTGCTGAACTTTTGACATCTAGACTCAATATTTCTCCTTGGCAGTGCATTGGAGAAGCTACAGCTCTATGTTTTATTTAAAATTAGCAATGGATTTACAATAAAATTGAGGGACTCAGGAGTGCAGTAGATGAGAGGATCAATGAAGTAGGTACTGTGTATCGAGATCTTTTAGTTCAAATTCCAATCTTCCCTTTGATAAACTTTCTGAGCATGAGCCAATTCCTTCACATTTTCATGTTTAAGGTTTCATATAGGTGATTTCAGAGATTTGGATGTTCTCTGAAACCTTGTATTTCATGAGCTACCTCTCAGAGGTCTTACAAGAAGGATGATAACCATTTTGTTAACAGCAATAGGAGGGAACTCTCATGAATGAGCTTTGGGTCATTGTGCCGTATAACTTACTTTCCCTGTAGCCTAATGAGAAATGAGAAATATAACATCTACGAGCCAGCCTTTGCTCTGTTCTTCGACTGATAAGGAACAAAATGACCTGGGATTTTTTTTTGTTTGTTTGTTTTCCACTATCAACAGGACTCTACAGGGGAATATGCCAAGAGAGTTAAAAAAGAAAAAAAAAAGTATTTGTATGAGAAGGAGACTCACATAGTCATTTTCAGAAACTTGTTCCTCATAGATACTACCTTGCAACACTATTTTAGCAGAATTATAGAGAATGTAGCAGATGTAAAAACTTGGGCTATTCTTAATCAAAAGCCAAGAGTAGAAATGAAACCATGGAATCTGTGGATTTGATATTGAAAATTGTGATTTCATCAGTGTGGTCATAGAAAGAGCCTCAGCTCTAATAGCACAATTTCAGAGGTGTTTTGGAACAGCCACTACAAGAGTTTAGCAAACAGAGACAGTGAGGTGATTTCAGACTTATACTTTCAAATCTTTGGAAGCTTAAAAGTCAACTGCAAAGTTATTATTGCACATTGAAGAAGTTTCAGTGTCATTGTTACATTCTAGGTCATGATATGTTTCCCAAATTGTTTGACTAGGCAGGATCCAACACCTGATATTCTTATTTTAGGTAATGCCTATTCACTTAACTAATACTACAAGTAGGGGTCAGAAGCAAGGAGATTCAGAGACGTTTGTCATCAGGTAGTTTGTTGTTGTGGAATTAATATTTGTAAGTTTCACTTCTACCATTCAGTCAGTGAACTGTGCCATGATATGAGTTTATTATCAGAAACAAAGATTAAATAATTGAATACATGATTCCAGCACTATATGCTCTGGTGACTATAAAAATCAACTTCTATTTTAACAACCCAGAAGCTTCAAAGATTTGAAAATTTGGTTTATTTCTTGACATAAAAATGTAAGCTAAAGGCCTGCTGTATTGTTAAGAGCCATAAAGTATCTAACACTTTAACACTTTACTCTTTTTGGATGCTAATAATTTAGTCAGCCACAGTTTTATGGATGATTGCAGATGATATGAGAATCCTAGGTCACAGAAAAGGAGTTTATTTTCATGGCATAGCATGAACTTGACATTCACATCAGTTTTCCTCATTCCCCAAGTGCCACAGAGCAACACAGAGTGAGTGTCCCAGGTGGAGGTCATTCACACATTGGGTTTGCGTCATAGTTGAGGAACCCTGAGTTTAGTTATTCCAGTTTTTTATACTGGGCTGTAAGCAATCCTGTCTAATCTTTGCTCTCTCAAGGAAGACACTATCTCTGTCTTCTAAGGACATTTGCGATATAAGCATCCTTGGAAAGATAGTCCAAAACAAGAGCCATCAGTGCCTATGCTCATAGCATATCCAAAAGGCAGGTGACCCATGGAAAATCATCTCCCAAAGTGCTTATGCCTGGGAAATTTTTAGTACAGCAGGTATGTATTTGGTTAGTTTGTTGATTAAGTCGTGGAGGTATTTCAAAATGTTGAAAGCTTGTTCTTCAATTTTCCTAAATACTCCTTATTTTCCCATCAGCTTGGTCATTTGTCATTTCATATAGTTAGCTTTCACATGAGGCTATTACTCTGCTGACAAGCATTTTGGGATTATATTCTTGATGATCTGGGTGACATTTTGGGTTACTTGATTGCACACTCAGTAACATCTCTAATTGGTATTAAGATGGCTATTTCTAAACATTACTCTGAAAAATCTTAATAGTTCTAGTTTTCAAGTTGGAAGTTGCTAATGCCTTTATGAAGTTAAGATGTGTTTATCTTTATTTATTAATTCAAAAAGAAATAATGCAAATCAGGATGGAAGCTGCATCTAAGTTTTCTAGATAAAGCTTTTTGTCATCTTTCTTTCCCTTTTTTAGTGAGAGTCTATTAATGTGGCAAGAGCAGGGAGAGTTATTGTTAGAGAAGCCCACTGTAGTACCATCCATGTTTACAATGGATAGCACAGGACCTGAGCCCCAAAAGATTTTTCTCTAAAAAGTTGGCATCCAGAAAACAACACAGGAGAATCACAGTTACACTGAGCACTTCTGCTTCAATGGCAAGATGAACGACTTGTGATAAAAATGTTGTTTCCCTAATGTCCTCACAAGCACCACATGATACAAACCACCTCTCTTAGCAGACAGTACCTCCATGTATGCACATAATATGAGCAAAATCATTAATTTACAGGTTTAGTTAGTGATTTAATTTATGCACACGGTGCCAGTTGTTTATTTCTCACTCTGGGTAGATTAAGGATGACTTGTGTAACTGGGTTCCAGAAGCAGCCTTCACATTTAATTTAAGGATGATGACAAAGTTTATTGTCACATCTGAATACCTTGTATCAGTCCTCTGTCATCCTGTGTAAGTCCTCCACTATGAACACTCCTCTCTCTCTCATTCTAATGAGATAAAGCTTAATTCAAATTATCAAACTACTCTTTTCATGCAAAATGTTTAGAGAATCTTGATTTTGATTAGGGGTTACCACTTATGATACTTACAGCACTCAGTTATAATAAATCAATGAAATGGTCAGTTCACATGTGATCCAGTGTCACAGGGTCAGTAAGAAAATAATGAAGACTTGGAGAGTGTACTCTCTCACTAAAGAAGGGTATCTATTACCCAGACTCAGTCAATTGTGAACTTGTGGCATGTTGACAGATTTCCCAATATTTTCAAGAAAAAATTCAAAATGTTATGTTAACTCCCATTTTGGTGAGGCTACACTTAGGTTAACTTGTGATCTATCAGTTTTGGTAGGAAGTTGTACTTGGGAACAGGTGCTACGAGATCCTTTCACCTCCTAATGAGCTACAAAATGAACTGTCTCAGTCTGAAGAGAGTGTAGGCTATTGCTGAGAATGTAGAATGCATCATTCCTCCATGCTGGCTTGTCGTGTATAGCTTTGATCCTGTGAAGAAGGCCTAAATTATTAGTCTTTCTCCTGAATGTTTTTCTGAATGAAAGTTCTTCAATTGACAGTAGAAAGAAATGGAAAGGATACTTAAAAGCAAAAATCAATTAGTTTGTTGAACTAATATCCTCAGTGTCATTGAACAATGTTAGGATCCCAAAATGTAAAACAAGTACCCTTATATATAGATCCTTGCAAGTTTGCTCTCCAGAAAGGTGACACAAAGAAAATGTGGCCCATTTGTTATGTATGGCTTTGAAATAATTCAGTTGATTTACTGGCTTCTTGAAAGAACCCATTCTCATTTGAAATGTTAAAAAGCAAAACCCAGCCAATGATGTTAAAGATGATATGGCCCATTCCCCCAAAAAGATAACTACACATAGGTGTTGTACTCAAACTTCATCTTGGACTCAAAGCTTTTTTCTTGGCGTTAAGCAGGTAACTTTTCTTTTCTTCACTATTATATATTGTTTTGGAAGGTTCTGTAATGATTTCTACAAGACGCCTTGATTCTTAATGGTAGGGAAGTTAATCCTTCTAAGCCTTAATTATATAAAAAACATTCTGGGGTTTGAGGAGGTGTTTGTTATAGTATTAAATTCACGATTAAGTCATAATTATAAAACATAGTGAGTAAGATGAATATTGCAATCAAAGTTCCTTGCAGAAAATTCTAATGCGAAGTATTCTGACAGCCTCCCTGTGGTTGGCTTAAGCTAACAGCAACTCATAGAAAAAAAGGAAGGAAACAAGTATATAAAGAAGAACTTTAGAAAAATCTATTATACTTGTGTTCATGTATTGAGATAATACTAAATCTAGGATCAGACATGCTGGAAGGTACAGAGTAGAATGCACAAAAATGAGGTTTGAGGGATGCCACCCATGTGTCTTCTACCATTATGTGTTCTTCACTTACGTGTTATTCTTTTGGGTTCTATGGGTGTGCCCATTGAATGTCTTAGGAGGTCTAATATACTTGTAACATTTATTGTTCCAACCGGGTGGCTTTTTTTTTTTTTTTTTTTTTTTTTTTTGGACATTAGCTAGCTGGCAATTAGAAGGCAATAAGTAACCTAAAGAAAAGATACTATATGATATGATTAAATGGAGATTGATCTACAACACGAAGTCACTTGCCAGCAAGTCTCATCCTTCTACTATGAAAAATCAGAAAACTATGCTCCTCTGAAAACTTACCCTAATGCTCTCAGTTGTTCCTTTTTTAATCTCTATATTCACATTCAACTTCTCGCTCATGGCTTATATTTAATATGATTAAGTCTTCCTTATCTTATATACAAACTAGCAAATAAACAAAAACACCTCCTTTGACTTCTCCCCCCCACCTCAGGTATCTACTTTTTTCAGACTCACAGTTATATTGTTTAAAGAATTGTTTATACTTTCTGCTTACTTTTTCTTACTTTTTATTCACTATTCACATGATTTCAACATTGTTTAAATTCCCATCAATTCAAATATAGTCTACTAGATCCAAAATAACTTTGTTGTTTATGCTTTTTAATCATACCTTGTCGTTAAAAATTAGCATGAAATCTGTATTCAAAGTTTTTAGGAAAATATTTTCGAAGAGCATTCTTCCTTTCTAGGGAGGAACTAATGGATTTTGCTGTATGTGAGTACTTGGCTTAGAGGGAGAGGTCATTATACTTGACCTATGTGCTACACAATTTACCTTCTTTTTGTGTACTAAGTCTTTGAAATCTAGAGTGTATTTTACACTTACTGTATATAGTGGTACCTCGGTTTTCTAATGTCTCTATTGACGAACACTTTGGTTTACAAACACCATAAATTTTATGGATCTATGGTCTCATTAGATAGTAAAATTCACGCTAAATTTGCAGTTTTAGGGGTTGCTTTTAAAGGTCTGGAATGGATTAATCCATTTTGCATTACTTTCTATGGGGAAACCACACCTTGGTTTTCAAACGTTTCAGAACTTGGACGGTCTTCCGGAATGGATTATGTTCGATAACTGAGGTAACACTGTATCTCTGTTAGGACTAGTGTTTTAAGTGCTCAATAAATTCATGTGGCTAGTAGCTATGTACTCCTGACTAGTTAATTCATAATAATTTTTGTCATCTATTCTAATACACTTTTTTTCAAAAATTTCTCTGTGATAGTTGAGTTAATGTATCTTTGATATATTATATAATATTATTTCTCATTAATAACACTTATTTTGTGTTAAAATTACACATTTATTTAGAATTATAATTTGTTTGACATCCCATCAAAGCAGAGAATGTGTTGTTGTGTTTTCCCATCATTGCTTTCTCAATTCTTAGCTTGATATCTGAGTCCTTATAGACATCCAAAATGTATGTTGTATTTGTGGATGCATAATGACTAAACAAATAATTGAATGTGTAGGGAAGGAAAGGAAAATACTAGAATAGAAATGGAGTGACAATGAAGACAAATTCTATGATGTAAACAAATGGTATGAGTTTGTAGTGAGATGGACTTAGATTTGCAATCTGTGTTTATTCTTCTCGCTGGGTAATTTGGACAGGTTTCTTGCCATTATAATATTCATTAGCCTTGGATCAAATCAGGCATGTAAAAACCACAACAGTTGATTAAAATGATGTCATAAAAATTGATAAAGACTCTTTACTATGCCAATATTTATCTGAGGACTGCTGATCTGTTGAAACATTATGCATGAGTATGCATATGTAAGACTCCATTATATTTTGAGTCCTTTTTTGTCCTCATCTGGGGGTATTTGCCTACTAAAGTACCAAATATATATTTTAAAAAAAACGCAGTAATTAATTAGCATTAATAAAGAAGGAAAACTTACCATTTGCAACAACATGGATGGAACTGGAAGGACATGATGCTAAGTGAAATAAGTCAGTCTCAGAAAGACAGATACTTTATGATTCCTTTTGAGGTATCTCAAATAGTCAAACTCACAGAAGCAGAGAATAGAATGGTGGTTGTCAAGGGGTGTAGGGAGGGGAAATGGGGAAATGGCATAAAGTTACAGTGATACAAGCTGAAAAACTTCTATTGTACAGCATAGTGCTAGAGTTAACTATACAGTGTTGTGAACTTAAAAATTTGTTGAGAGGATCGATCTCATGCTAAATGCTCTTGCCACAATGAAAAAAAAAAGCAAAGGGACACAAGAAATCTTTCAGAAATGAGGGATTTGTTTATTACTTTACATGCATTGGATGGTACCACAGGTGCATGCACATAATCCAAACTGATCAAAATGTGTACATTAAATATGTGCAACTTTTGTATATGACTTATACCTCAATAAAATTGACTTTACATCAATAATAATAAAATATGCTTGTTTCCTAAATCTGCATGGTCTAGGATTAAGAAAACATAAATGTCCTGAAGATTAGAAAATTTGTAAAATTGTATTTGTTACAGCATTGGTTTTATCCTAAAGCTAATTTACCTTGTGACCTCAAGAGGGCTACAGCAGCATCAGACATCTGTGCTAGGGATCCCCAAGACCACCCTCAGGCTCAGTGACTCATTCAGAGGACTCACAGGACTCAAAAGCTGTTATCCCATGGTTGCAGTTTATTAGAGTGAAATAATTCACGTTAAAATCTGCAAAGGGAAAAGGCATGTGGGGCAAAGTCTGGCAGAAACCAGGTACAAATTTTCAGGTGTTCTTTCCCAGGGTTTTGCACAAATGTGCTTAACTCTCTCATTAAGAATGCGTAACAACATGCACTTAGCACTGCCAATGAGAGAAGCTCACCTGAAGCTTTGTGTCAAGATTTTTATTGGGGTTCAGTCATGCATGCCAATTCAGACTCCAGACGTCCACGGTAGAAACTGGTGTTCATCGTAAATCAAATTGTGAGCTTAAACTATGTGGTTGGTCTAGTATGGCATGGCCCGAAGCATCAGGCTTACAAAAAAAAACTCTTATTGGGCAGAACATTCCAAGGACTCAGAGCTCAGCAACTGGAAGCTGGGCAAGGGCCAGTCCTGAACAGACCTTCTTGGAAACGTACAGGATTTAACCAACAGAGGCCTGCTTAATTAACCCTTTCCTGTATAATATCTAACTACACCAATATCTAGGCAATTTTTTTTTTCACCTCTAATATATTTCATTAGAGTCTGGAACCAATTCTCAGAACCTTTCTCAGGTTTCATATCTCCAAAACAATCCAAAGGAAGAGAAATGGGATTTCGTGATTGGCTTTGTTTTTGAGTTAGTGTCATATTACCAGCCGGGAACACAAAGCACAATTGGGGCTCTGTTAGAAAGCGGTAAAGGGAGAAATGATCATTGAATTAGGCAGTCAAACATGTTTCCTGCAGCACACTTTGTAATATTATCTATTTTGATGGAACAAAGCATAAGCAGTGAAACTATGCTTGGACTGTTTTTGCACATACATACACCTTATATACACAAACAAATTTTATATATATGTGTGTGTATATATATATATATATATATATATATACACACACATATATATACACATATATACATATCTATTAGTATATATATATATATACATATATACATACCTATTAGTATATAATACACACACACACATATCAATATGTACATTTGAATATGTATTTGGATGTATGTGTATCTATATACAAATATCTATCGCTCTATCTTAGTAATGCTCTATATTAGAATAAGAAAATAGAAATAAACTGAAACCTACAAAGTTGCTTTTATTTAAATATTCTTACTGTCAAATCTTGAAATTTTTTGCAATGGCACCTTTTTTTTTTTTTTTTCTGAGTAAACTAACTTCTCATTTTCCTATCCTTGCCTCTAAACTTCTTTTCAATTCCCCAGAAAATGATTGTTAAAAACTCATGAAATATTAATGCCCCTCTGGGTCCAACTTCATTCATTCCCAGTAGCTTATGTTCCCTTATCCAAGCTTTTAGAGGAAACTGATGTACATGAAAATTGCTTCTTGTCTTGAATACCTTTTATTTATTTTTTAATACTTCCTGCTACCTTTTGTTCTGGTGACTAGTGTTCTTATCATCCAATCTAAAGAAATTAATTCATTTTATCTATTTCTAATCTAACTGTAGAGATACTGCAAAATTTTAGTTTGACTTTAGAAAATGATCAATGTTTCACCCAAAGTAATAAACTTTTTTAACTCTAGCCTCAAATCATATTGTTATATTATGCACAAAACCCTTCACATATTCCTTGCCAGGCTTCTAATCTCTTCTATTGTTTCCTTTCTGTTTTACCCTCCCAACACCCTTGCCTCTTTAGAAAGAACTCAAATGTAAGCTTTAAAAATCTGAGGAAATTAGAAAAAAAAAAAAAAAAAAAAAGAATTTTGTTGCGGAGTTAATATATTTAATTAACAAAACAAAATATGACAAGAGGCATTTGAGGATTTTAATAATTGCCCTCAACATGCTTGTCTCACCCTATGTGACTGACTGACCTATTTCTCTCACCTCCACATTAGTTTCCCATCAGTTTATAGCGTTTTTTCAGTACATTATTACTTTTCAATTCCCATTTCCTTTGACTGGCTGGTGCCTATCCATATCGTTTCATCCGTTTGAGTACGACCGATTCTCCTTCATTTAGTTAGCTCAAACACAACAGTAGCCAGAGACTTTCCTGATTTCCTTAGACAGAATCAATTATCCCCACTTCTAAGGTTCCACAACACCAAGTACCAGTCTCTGCTAGCTCATATCACATTACTTGTATATACTGTATTTCCCCAAAAATAAGACCTAACCTGAAAATAAGTCTTAGCATGATTTTTCAGGATGCTCGGAAAGCCCTACCCCCAAAATAAGTCCCAGTTAAGATCATCAGCCAGATGGAAGCATTTAGTACATCCGTTACAACACACGACAGATGTATTGAATTACAAATTAATAATATATAATTAAATATAAATAAATAATATTGTTGACATTAATACTTAAATGATAAGATAGATTATCATTAAGCATTTGTAAATACTCAAGCTGGCGCCTTCGGACGAGAGGTAAACACCTATGTAAACAAATGAACTCGAGACTTATTGCCAAATGACCAATTGGAGTACAGACACAATACACGAATAATGTGCGCACTTGATAATGAATGGACGTGGTTGCGTCTAATATGAATCTTCATAATTCAATATGTCATGTGTTGTAACAGATGTACTTAATGCACTTGTGTGAAATAAAGAAACATTTTCTGAATTTTGGTGCCTGCAATTTTTCGTAACTCTTGCTGGACCATCATTCTTAGCTGTCATCATTTTTGTTGCCACTCCTGTGTCGTAAGTCTTCAGTTAACACTTGATTTAATGATAGATTTAAAGGGAATGATATTTTGACCCCCAGACAAGATGAGTGCAAAAAGAAGGAGCTATTCTGTTGAGTACAAGAAAGGAATCATGGATGGCTCCCGGGACAAGAATCTTACAGCTTTCTGCAAAGAGAAGTTGGATCTCTGAATGGTCCAAAAATGGCGAGTAGAGTACAATAAACTCAGTCAACAGGTGGACGAGGGAAATGCTAAGAAGTGCAAGTGTGGATTCGATCAGCAACCATTATTTCCTGAGCTCAAAGACATCATCTGTGAATGGATTGCTGACAGGAGAGCAAAGGCTTTGGTTGTGCGCAGGGCTGATATTCAATCATTTGCCCTTGCAATGGCACCACAGTTAGAAATATCCCCAGAAGAATTCAAAGCATCACAGCACTGGCTGGATGGCTTCCTTCAGCCACAACACTAAGATCTACAACACTGTTCAAGCTGGAAGATACTGAAGTTATTAAACGTGCACTTACATTCAAGTCCTTTGTTGATGGCATCGACTTTTCTAAATACCTACTCTCCAGTATGATTGCTATGGATGAAACTGCAGTGTTTATGGGCCAAGGATCTCAAACAACAATTGATCAGAGGGATGCCTTGTCAATCTGCATTCCCTACACTGGTTACGAAAGTGCACGAGTTACCTGTATTTTGGCAGTTTGTCTGGACGGAAAGAAAGCCCCACCTCTAAGCATCACTAAGGGTAAGAAAGATAAGGTTGAATGTGTTTCAGACATTTATGTTCTTGAAACCGAAAAAGCCTGGTGCACACAAGCAGTTATAAGGAAATGGGTCGATTTAATGCTGCCACTTGTTTTGCGAGGTGGCCAAAGAGGTCTGCTAGTCTGGGATTCAGCCAGCGCTCACCGCACTAAAGACATAAACTTCCTTGTAGAGAGAAGAGTAGATCAAATAATGATTCCCACAGGAATGACTGCCTATCTCCAGACTCTTGATATTGCAATAAACAAGTCTTTCAAGGACAATTTGTGCATGGAAATCAATGACTACATTGAAAATAGAATGGAGAGAAATCAGCATAGAAACTCTGTGAAGTGTAGCCTGCAAGAGGTCGTTACTTGGGTGAAGAATTCATGGGATAAAATCACTGACAGCTGTGTTGCCAATACACTTAGAGCAGGCTACATGACAAGAAGTGCTGGAGAGGAGAGATTGGGGCCAATGGTTCCACAGGAAATGGAGTTGCAAGAAATTCAAGCTGGAATTCGGGGTTTGGAGTTATGACGATGTTCCAGAAGAAGATGACATGACTGTATTTGAATAAATATAGATTTTTGTACATGAATAAATGAATAAATGTAGATTATTGTACATGAAAAAATGTAGATTGTTGTACACGAAAAAAATAAGACATCCCCTGAAAATAAGCCCTAATGCATCTTTTGGAACAAAAATTAATGTAAGACCCGGTCTTATTTGGAGGGAAATATGGTACACATTTGTACTCTTTCAATAGCTAGCACAATATCTGAATCATAGTAGATGGTCAGTAAATCTCTGGACGAGGGAGATTTTGAAGAAATACATACACAGTGTTGTTACAAAGGGCTGTTATAAATTAGAGAAGAGAGTGATTCGTATGGAAGTGGGGAAGAGAGTAGTTTTGTGATTTAGAGATGTCTTTGTAAGAAGTAATATGTAATAGTAGTCTTTACAAGGTAAATAGAATTCCACCCACTGGAGAATTATAGGAAGATCATTACAAACAGAAGGATTTAATAGAACAATTATTTATTTCATTAATTAGTTTTTGTTTTTGTTTTTCCTTATGGAGTGGCTTAAATAAAAAGATAAATCTATTGAGAAGGTATGAAGATATATAGGTGTCCAAGAGCAGTTTTATCAATAAATATGAGAACCTATCTTCTCCATGCTTGTCCTCAGAATTAGCTCTATTCATCTGACTGAGGCCTGTTTTCATTTCCCCTCACTCCCACCTTGTTTTGAAATATATTTATATTTCTAACACTGATCTTGTGTATGACTACCTTTTATAAACTTTTATTTCTTAAATTCCTCCAAACTTCTGCCAACCTATTCCTAATACTATAGTATATCTGGGAAGCTTCTAAGAGCCTGTCCACTGAACTTCACTAGACAGACTCTAAACATGGTGAATACTACGTGTTGGTCAAGGAAAGACATCAGAACCCTCCACTTTTAAGTCTCTAGTTATTGATCTTAATTATACATCTCTCTGCATTAACTATGTTATGTTTTTGCTAAGAATTCCTGTTATTCTTGGAGGTAGCTTAGAATTCCATTGTTTAATTGGTAGCCATCAGCTACATGTGTTTCTTTTGTAATTAAAAATTAAGATTAAATAAAATTAAAATTTCAGTCCCTTAATTACATTAGCCATATCTTAAATGTCCAATAGCCAGAAAATTCTATTGGTATGTTTTCCCTCAAGAGTAGAGGTAATGACTCCACCCACCCTTTCAGTCTCCCAAATGCCCTGTATGGATTAACCCGTTACCTTATTTCTAAGTGAATTTCCTTTATTTTTTATAGAGGTGTTCCTGGGCACTAAATAAATTGAATTTCTAAAAAATAATTTGTAATTATTGTTACATAATAATATATTAATATAGGATGATATTGGCAAATATTTTTGTTCTACTACTGATGTTTTCTTCTATATGAATAGAACTTTACTGTTATAAAAATCCTGGCCTCACTCAGTTCCATAATTATTTCTATTCAAGAAGGAGGAGATACCTACCTTACAGGTTTGCTTGGGATGAAGAATTGAACATACTTCTTCATGGCTTTTGTTCTAGGAAATCATCTATCTTCATGGGTTGTGTACTCTCAGTTGTTTTCAGATAAGTGATGTCCTCCATGGTGAGGGACCCACAATAGGTGATGGACACTGGTGACTCGGTAAGCCTGTCAGCATCAGTAAACCCACTAATCCAGAGATTTCTAATATCCACCTTATTAGTAAGAAAGGTGATTATTTCCACCTGTCTTATTCCTTATCTTTTAACTTCTTGAAAGATCCAGTAAGCAAGACGCTTAATAGATGGGAAACGATCAAACACTGACAGATGAGATGATATAGGAATTTGTCTCCAAAGGAGCTTTAAAAGCAAGTGCTATTATTTAAAGTAATATTGCCTCTGCATGTTGTTTTCATCTATTTGAAGAATATTTTTCTGTTGTTCAAACTACAAAGTGAAGTATATTTATTTTTGAAGAGAACTTCTTTATATGCAATTTTAAATATTTATTTATAAACTCACATTCAACTCTTTAAGGAATATGAAATTATTGTCAACTTCTGGCATTTTTTTCAGGCTTATAAAATAAAGTATGTAAACATTCTTTGTCCGAACTAAAAGCAGATTGAACATTTGCATAGCAACATAGTTTATTAGATGCTATAATGCTTTCAAAATTTTTATTAGTGGATAATTCTTGGCAAATTAAGTAATTCAGTGGCATACTTATGTAGAAGTCATTCTAATTTTTCACATGATTTTTTATTAAAGCATGAAATATATTAGAATTAACTTAATATAATTATCTTTAATGAATTGATTAATTGCTTGATTTGGAGAGTGAAAATAAATGGTGAAGGATTAGGCAACACTGTACACTGAAAAAAATCAGGTTCCTTTTACATTGCTTAAGCAATAATTTCTTGTATTAAGTTCCATTATAAGACACTTTGACTATACAAAATTGGCACCAATGTTGGTAATGTAATAAAACTTTTCTTAAGCCTCTGTTACAATTTAATATCATTGCTTTGTAGGCATAGCAATATCACAGCTCTCAATACATATTAAACCTTTCTAGAGCTAATGAAGAAGGTACGGTGTTTGTAAGGGTGAGGTATTTTCTGCAAGGAACAGGGTGTGTTTAGGGTGATACCCAAGAAGTAACTGTTTATATTAAAAATAAGACAACCTGACACATGTATTTACTTTGCCTCTTGATGTTTCCAATATGAATGTCTGAAGTATATATATGTTCTGAAATTATGCAAATTATTTCTGCATACTTTTTTCTTCTTTTTTTTTACCCTATTTTATTTATCTCCTTGATGGAGTCACAGGCAACATGTCCGTAAAATCAGAGTTCAGAGCTCAAAAGACTTTTCAGGACTTCTATAGTTAGTATATTTTATAAGCACTACAATGTTCTCTAGGCAGTTAGTGTCAGAGTGTTACTTCTGAAACAAATAGAATCTGTCTGCTTCCTCTGATAAGTCTTTCTTCCAGGGATTGCTTGTTACTGATGATCAAGGTAGCTGTTTACAGCTTTGTAGTCCAGATCTCACTCTGTTTGGCGAAATAAATAGACCTGAAATGCTACTTATAAAAAATGAATTTGTTGAAACTTTTTATTAAGGAGAGTATACTTTGGTAATGTGGATACTCTCACTCTACATTACTTTTTTTTTGAGCTCTTGTATTTTATACTTCATTGAAAACTGAAATTAATGACCCATCAGTATGAAATAAATTAACCAAATATTTATCAACACACTATTTTATGTGCTATAAACAAAATGTCACTGAAATTTTTATGTTTCTAGTACCTGAGCACAATGTATTTACAAAAGGAAATAAGTACATGAGGATAAAATAAATGCATGTTATAAATATTCAATGACAATTGGCACGGGCACAATTAGGCAAAGAAGCATACAGTGAATTAACAGTTATTTGCTTCTTAAGAAAAAACAAAGAGCATTTCAATAGATAGGTTAAGTGGTCAAAATATACAAGTTACAATTACAGCCAGAGTAATATGATACTCTTTAAAGGAGCATAAAGCTGCCCTTGGGATGCTTAAATCAATGAGAGGATGACCAAGCAAACCTAATTGGTCTGTATTTAGCTTTCTCATTACAACTACAGAATTTTTTACTGTAGGTCAGGTTTTTACTTTTAAATGTATATTATCTGGCTTTGGAAAAGAAACTATGATGCATGAAAACTGGAAATGTATTCAGGGTTTAAATTTTTTGTTATTTTACTTTCTAGAGGAGCCAGGAAAGAAAATACGTCAGAAGGAACACATCAAAACATCAGTGGAACAGAATGCCTCTCATGGAAAATGAGGTACACTGAATTATATAAATGTGGTATCTTTGTACTTACTTATTCAGCCTGTTTGTTTTTTGTTTGTTTGTTTGTTTTCCCACTGAAGAATATGTGTTGGTTTATGCCTCTATGAATTGAACCAGAGCTAGGATAAATATTAAAGGGTACGTTGAATGGCTGAAGAGAAAATATTGCTTACCTTAAATTAATACCCACATGAAAATGGAAAGAGCGTTGTGATTCACTAGTCTGTATAAATTTCAAATTGTACCATATACAAATGTAGGAGAATTTTTCACTTTCGGGCTTCTTAGCATATGGACACCTTTTCTTTAGGTAAATCCCTAACTTAGGTATCTTGGTATAAAGCAAAAACTTTCTGCCGTGACAAAAGCTGAAAACGCCAGACACTATCTTGTTGTCCCTGCAACCTGACTGTGGCCAAAGGACCTGGGCTAGCTAATTCTCTTATTTAGAAGCCATTACTGCAGAGAATCAGGGACAATGTCAGCACCACATTTCCAGGGACAGCTGCAACAGTAATGTAAGTTCTGAGAGGAAGGCATAGTACTAAGTAAACCAAGGAATAAGACAGATTTAAGAAATATGCCAAGGAAATAATTTGGGATGTGTTCATGACAAAGAGGCTTGCCTTCAAGGAAGTAAATCAGGAGCCTACTGTGTTTCTGAAGGAATGACATAGCCCCCAAAAATCACATACCTGTCCTAACAATTATTTGAATGATTGAGTCTTAAAACGGTATTCTGGCCTACAGACTCCAAAAAGCAGGAAGCAAAAGCTATTTATTCATTCCCAAAAACCTCCACTTTAGATGTAATCAAGGAGTATAACAGACTCTTCCAGAGATTGGAAGCAAGGGGTCTAGAGAGTAAAGGACCAGGACGCTCCTCTAATTGAACAGAATCAAGGACTTCTCAAGGAACTTTTCTCCTTCTAGAGGTTCCATATAGAATTCCATTATCACAGTGAATCAGTGACAGCTATTTGTCTCTTATTCATCATTTTTTTTATAATGAAAAAATTAATTGTGCTTTTTTTCTGTCCCTCCTATGTATATGAAGAAACGGGTACTGAAAATGTTTTTTGTTTTTGTTTTTTATAGATCACAGGAATGGAAGGAATCTCTTCCAGATCTGATGGAGAAAACTCACATAGAGAGTATGAACATGGAACTGAACACAGTAAGTAGGTGGAACTTTCGGTTATCTCCCCTGTGTGTGGAAGAGATTTTGTATGTTCTGGAGAACTGTCCATGGGTATTTGGTAGCCACATTTGATGCAGTGGCTAGCTGTAAAAGATTTATGCCCCCTTTCATGAATTATAATTTCTTCTGGGAACATGCTGCAGTCAAGAATTATGTTTCCAGCCTTCCCCCCACTCCCATCCCTGACCATCAAAAGGATATTGTCACCTATGACAGGGGAATAGAAGTGTTGGGTATCATGTTTGGGCCAATATGGTTAAGAGGCTTGCGTGTTTTCTCTGTCCTCTCTCTTTTTTAATATTCAAGCTTTAGGTCAATGTCAAGGGCAAACTGGGATTCAGGTAGTGAAGGTATAAAAGCCATTGTTAACCTGTAGCCTTATGTGACTGCCAACCCCATTCCCACCATCAATCAGAAACACCAATACTAGTATTTCTCTGAATTCAAAAATAAATGTCTACTGTCATAATTCACAAATATTGAGCTAACATTGACCTAATTAAAATGTCCTGTAACATCTTAAAACAAAGACATGTCAAATGACTCCTTATTCTTATTATCAGCTTATGCTTATATTAAAATAGCCATCTGACTAATAATATTGACAGCATATAATACACTACTTTTTTTTCTTTCATGAAACAGAGTTAATTATTAATGTGCCCTCCTCCCCCAACTTTAAGTATTAAAGTTCACTCAGGAAAATAGTTACTACCAGTGTTGTAGAATAAAAGAGTTTTCATACAGGAATTAGAATTTACTTGATTGTGGGAGAAGATGGGGCAATGAATGTCTAGAAGTGGGAATAATTGAATAGAAAACCAGTCACTGACGAAGCTGGATGAAGCACTGGTGTGGATGCACAAAATAGAGCTTCAAGGAAAATGCCAGAAACCATTCAGATCTACCATGTTTCATCGAAAATAAGGACTAGCTGGACCATCAGCTCTAATGCGTTTTTGGAGCAAAAATTAATAGACCTGGTATTGTATTGTATTGTATTGTATTGTATTGTATTGTATTGTATTGTATTGTATTGTATTGTATTGTATTATATTGAGTTTTATATTATATTATATTATATTATATTATATTATATTATATTATATTATATTATATTATATTATATATTATATTAAAGACCTGGTCTTATAGTAAAATAAGACCAGGTTTTGTACTATTTTTTGCTCCAAAAGACGCATTAGAGATGATGGTCTGGCTAAGTCTTATTTTCGGGGAAACACGGTAGACACTGAAGTGGTATGCCACAAAAGAGGTGCTTGTAGAAAGGTGTGGAAACTACTACCTGTGTCAAATCCATTCCCTGGAAAATGCTCCCTGTGTGGGGATGACTGCCTCCGCTGGCCCTCAGCCAAGCACCTGGAGGTGATTTGGGGACTGCTATTGGTTAGCAAGGCCAGCAGCCAGAAACTTAAGTGGATTATGAGGCAGGAACGGAACAAGGATAAGCTGGGGCTCATGAGGGAACATATTACTATCCATCACCGTTTTAGAACTTTACATAGGAACCTTGTGAGAAAAATGGCCTCTGCTTCCCTTATTCCTTCCAAAAAAATTGCATGAGAACCTCTAATTAGCTAAATCTAATCTGGAATCCTAAAACATAAGTGATTCAGGTAAAAATAAATTCCCAGCTTTAGATACAAAGTAAAACACAATAGTTCTTTATTCCTTATTATCTTTTTAATATCTGTTAGATATATCCCCCTTCAATTCTGATATTGACAATTTGTTTCCTCTCTTTGATTACATTTGATCATTTTCTTAGGTTTTACCAATTGTCATCAATTTGTTCCTTTGTCAAAGATAAAGTTTTAACTTGTTGATTGTCTTGTTAGTCAGTAGTCATTTTAAAATACATCATTAATTATGCATTTCATATTTGTATGTTTTTAAATTTAATTGCTCTTTCATTTTAATGTCTTAAATTGGAGGTTTCAATCATTATTTTTAAACCTTTCTTTTGTCCTAATATAATCTAGGAATTTCTTTTTAAGCATAGCTTTAGCTATATCCCCCAAAGATTAATATGCTGCCTCTTTAATATCACTCGGTTTAAAGTATGTTACCATTTTGTGATATCTTTTGTGATCCACAAGGTTATCTTGAGGTGGTATGTTGCCTATTTCCAAATACTTGGTGATTTGGTAAATATTGATTGGTCATTAACTTTTTCTTAAAGATTGTTATTCAAATATAACTAACTTACAATATTATATTAGTTTTAGGTGTACACTATAGTTATTCAGCATTTATAGACCTAAAGAAGTGATGACAAGAATACCTTCAACCATCTGACATCTTATCACACGATCACAATATTATTGACTATATTCCCCATGCTGTACATAACATCCCCATGACTCATTGGTTTTATACCTAAAAATTTGAACCTCTTAACCCCCTTCACCTTTCTACTTCGTTCTTTAATTTTTCAATTACAGTTGACATTCAGTATTATTTTATATTAATTTTGGGGGTACAGCATAGTAATTAGACATCTATATAATTTAAGAAGTGACCCCCCTGACTAATCGAATACCCACTTGACACTATATATAGTTATTACCATATTGTTGACTATATTCCCTATGCTTTACTTTAAATCCTTTAGAATATTTTGTAAATACCAACTGTACTTCTTAACCCTTGCTCCTTTTTCACCCTGCCTCCCAAACCCCTTCTCACGTGGCAACCATCAAAATGTTCTCTGTGCTTATGAGTTTATTTCTGTTTTGTTTGTTTATTTATTTTGTTCTTTAGATTCCACATGTAAGTGAAATCACATTGCATGTTTCTCTGTCTGATATACTTCACTCAGCACAATACCTTCAGATCGATCCACCTACCACAGATGGCAAGAACCCATTCCCTGCCATGTATAAGCCATTCCATTGTATGTATGTACCACCTCTTCTTTTTCCATTTGTCCATTGATGGACACCCAGGTTTCCTCCATATCTTGGCCATTTTAAACAATGCTACAATGAACATATGGATGCCCACATCCCCTCATAATAGCATTTTGGTTTCCTTCAGTTAAATACCCAAAAGTGGGGTTACTGGGTCCTCCTTTCTCTTGTCATAACCTTTGTTTTAAAATCTATTTTGTCTGATGTAAGTATTGCTACACCAGATTTTTTTCCATTTTCATGAAATATCTTTTTCCCATCCCTTTACTTTCAGTCTGTGTCTGTCTTTTGAATTAGTGAGTCTCTTGTATGCAGCATATGTAAAGATCTTGTTTGCTTATCCATTCGGCCACCCTATCTTTTGATTAGAGCATTTAATCCATTTGCACTTAAGTAATTTCTGATAGATATGTAGTTACTGCCATTTTATTAATCATATATATATTTTCATCTTAAAGTAGTCCCTCCAACATTCCTTGTAATTCTGGTTTGGTGGTGATGAACTCCCTTATCTTTTTTCTTGTCTGGGATGTTTATTATCTGTCCTTCAATTCTAAATGATGCCTTTGCTGGGTAGAGTAATCTTAGTTATAGGTCCTTGCTTTTCATCACTTTGAATATTTTGGCCAGTCCCTTCTGGCCTGCAAAGTTTCTGCTGAGAAATCAACTGATAGTGTTACGGGAGCGCCCTTGTAGGTAACTAACTACTTATCTCTTGCTGTTAAGATTCTTTTCTTGTCTTTAAACTTTGGCATTTTAATTATGATGTGTCTTGGTGTGGGCCTCTTTTGGGTTCATCTTGTTTGGGACTCCCTGCACTTCTTGGGCTTGTATGTCTATTTCCTTCACCAAATTAGGAAAGATTTTCATCATTATTTCTTCAAATAGGTTTTAAATTCCTTGCTCTTTCTCTTCTGCTTCTGGTATCACTATGATATGAATGTTGGTGCTCTTGATGTTGTCCTGGAGGCCCCCAAAACTATCTTTGGGGGGGGTGTTCTTTTTTCTTTTTTGCTCTTCTGATTGGGTATTTTCTGCTATCTTTCTTCTATATTGCTGATTCAATCCTCTGTCTCATCTAATATACTTGATTCCCTCTCATGTATTATTCATTTCAGTTATTGTATTCTTCATTTCTGACTGTTACTTTTTTATATTTTTTATTTCAATTGTGTTATGTTGCTTGTCTCTTTCTTGAAGTTTTCACTGAGATCATTGACCATCCTTATAACCAGTGTTTTGAACTTTGCATCTGGCAGATTGTTTGTCTCCCTTTTGTTTTGTTCATTTAATATTTTAAAATTTGCATGTGATTTAAATGGTTTCAAGTATACTGCATGTTTTATGGCCCAGTATGTGACCTATATTATGAATATTGTATGTGAACTTGAAAATAGTTTCCTTTTACAGTTGTTGGAAGTTTTGATTTATGACAGGTTAAGTTGATTCATAGTGTTGTTTAAATTGTCTTTCTATCTGTTAAATTGTATTCCTATCTGTTAAATTGTATTCCTTCTTTTTTTGATGAATTAACAAACTTTTTTCAAATTAATATAGAAAGACTAAGGATTTAGGACAGCTAAATCATTTTCAAAAAGAAGAAGAAAGCTGAAGGACTTATCCTAGATTATTTCAAGAACTAAAACTACATTAATCCAGATAGTATGATAGTTGCATAATGATTGAAATCCAAATCATTTGAATACAACAGAGTGTCCATAAAGAGAGCTACAGTTATATGGTTAATTTATCTTTTCTCAAATGTGCCAAAGTAATTAGAGAAAAGATAGTCTTTACAACAAATGTTGATGGAAAAGTGGATATCTGTAGAGAAAAAAATAAATAAATAAGTAAAAATCCTCAAGTTTTACTTTTCATGTACAAAGAAATTAATTTAAAGTGGATCATGATTCTCCATATATAAGCTAAATCTATTCAATTTCTAGAGGAAAACAGGGTTTTTGTGGTCTTAGATAGTTTTCTCAAAAAATATATCAAAAGTACAAATTATATCTGAAATTAATTGATAAAATGAATATTATTAAGATTAAAACCTTTTACTCTTTATAAGACAGTCTTACATGAAAATTACAAGTCACAGACTAAGGGAATAATTTTGTAAAACAAATTCTCATCAAAGATCTTGTATCCAGAATTTCTAAGGACTTCTATAATTAAAAAAAGACATAGAAACCAATATAAATACTACCAAAATATGTGAATGAATAGCTCAGAGAAGAAAATATGTGAATATTATATAAGCCAAGAAGAAATTCTCATCATCATTTGTCATCATAGAAACACAAATTGAAACTACAGTGAGACCTACACACACACAGACACACATACACGTACACACACACGTGTACATGAGTAGCAAAAGTAGAAAAGATTGACATGTAATTTTGGCAAAGATATGGAGACCTTGCATCTCTCATACTTTACTGATAGGGTTTCAAAATGGCACAGCCAGTTTGGAATACAGTATGGCATATATTTACCATGTAATACAACCATTATACTTCTATGTATGTATCCAAGAAAAATTAAAACTGTCCATTCAAAAATGTGTACATTACTATTCATATTAAAATAGTCATTATAGCTCCAGTAAAAGCAACCCCAAATCTCCATCAAACGTTGGGGAGATAACCACATTGTTGTATATCCATGCTATGGAATTCTACTCAGCAATAAAAAGGAACAAAGAAAAAAAATATCCTACAATACATAAGTCTAGCAACTTGACAGCATACAAGATTATGCTCAAAAAATCAATCACACTTCTATATACTAAAAATGTACATGTGGGAAGCAAAATTAAAATTATGATACCATTTGCAATCACTCCAAATATAATAAAATAATTAGGTGCACATTTAATTAAACAAAACACTGACAGGGCTTGTATGCTGCAAATTACAAAATGCTGGTGAAATCAAAGAAGCCCTAAATAAATGGAGAGACATACTGTATTCATGGATTGGATGCCTTAACATAGCAAAGATATCTGTTCTCCCCAAATTGGCCTATAGATTTAACACTATGAAAATTTTAGGAATATTTTGCTACACACACACACAAGCTTTATCTAAAATTTATAAGGAAAAATCATACGCCCTAGGGTAAATAAGAACTTTTTGTTTTTAAACTTTTATTTATTTAAGTGTGTTTTTCCAGGACCTATCAGGTCCAAGCCAAGTAATTGTTTCAATCTTGTTGTGGAGTGTGCAGCTCACGGTGGACCATGTGGGGATTCAACCGGCAAACTTGTTAAGAACGCCACGCTCTAACCAACAGAGCTAAACGGCTACCCCAGAACTTTTTTTTTTTTTAAAGTGAGAGCAATCACCTGATTTTTAGGACTATAATATAGTTGCAGTAATGAAGACAATGTGGTGTTAGTGGAACGATAGAAACATAAATGAATGGAAATGTATAGAGAACCCATTACACTAACACAAATATACCCATCGTTTTTGACAAAGGTGTATAAGCAATGGAGGAAAGGTAGGCTTTTTAAGGAATGGTGCTGGAGCAACTGGTATCCATAGGCCAGTAGGCATGAATGCGTGCATGCATATATACATAAATAGTAACCTTCATCTAAAACTTACACCTTAGATGAAAATTAATTCAAAATGGATTACAGAATTCAATATGAAACTATAAAGCTCTAAAAAAATATATAGGAATATGTATTTGGAATATGGAGCTAGGGAAAGAATGTTTAGATGTGACACCAAAACCTTGTTCTGTAAAATAAAACGATAATAAACTGAACCTCATAGAGCAGTTTGGCAAATTTTGTAAACATACAAATATGATATGACCTAGCAACTGTACTCTTGGTCATTTATCTCAAAGAAATAAAAATGTAGGGTTACACAAAAATTTGTACACCAATGTTCATAGTAGTTTTATTTACAATAACCCCAAGCTGGAAATAACCCAGATGTCTTTCAGTGGATTAATGAACAACTGCAGCACATCCGTACCATGTACTACTATTCAAGCAATGAAAAGGAACAAAGTGTTGATGCACACAACAACCTGAATGAACCTGTAGAGAATTGTGCAAAATGACATGCCAAATAACAAAAGAATATATAATGTATAATTCCATTTATGTGACATTCTTAAAATGACAGAACTATATTAATGTAGAACATATTTGTTGCCAGGAGTAAAGAATGGTAATATGGTGGGAAGAAGGTATGACCATAAAAGGACAACATCCAAAGCCAAAAAGTGCATATTTTATATTTCATACATATAAAGTTCAAAAAGAAGCTAACTCACTTATTTTATTAGAGTTTAGATTAGGAGCTGCTTAGTGATATCAAAAGAGTAGGAGGGGGTTTCTTGTGTTCAGATAATGAGCTGACTTTTATTCTGAATGTGGTTATATTTACTTGATGTGATCTTTTTGGGAAAATTAACCAAGTTGTACCTGTATGGTAGGGACATTTTTGTATATGCTATACTTTAACAAAATTCATTATAATAGTACCATAATTACATGATTCAATAATTAAAATAGTTATCAAATAGACATCATAAGGTAAATATGTCATTGAGTTTCTTAATATTATGTAACTCATCAAGGTATGCAAACACACACACACACACACACACCCTCACATAGTTCATCTTATAGTCCAAATTGCAGTGCATGTTGGTGAAACTCTATCCTAGGAAATCTACATGACCTTGGATACTTAAAATCTTGAAATTTTGTTTTTCATTATGAAAAAGAGAATTGGTTTGACATTTCTAAAGGTCCTCTCATCACTCAAAAGCTCTGTTTGCAAATAATTCTGTGTTTATATAAGCTATCTCAAAGTATTTAAAATGCAGCACATATTTAACTCAGTTTATAGCCTAAAATTTTAAATACATGAATAGAATTTGAACTGGGCATGTATTTAAGCACATTTTATTACATAACATGTCACTTTCCTTGAAAATTTGATTTAAAGAAAATGTTTATTTAAATATGTAACAAAAGCTTTTTTTTTTTTTTGCCTCAGATACTTAATTCATTGAATGAATAATATATATCCTACCACTTCAGATGATGCATGTGTGGATTACATGAGAAAACATAAATGATTTAAAATCTGTAGTGCAGTCTACAAATGCAAAATGCAAATGTATTTACTATTATTACCATTATCATCACCATCATTATAGGTTTTGGTGGTGGTTTGGGTTTTTTTTTAATTTTTTAAATTTCTGTTTCTTCGTTTTTTGCTTATTTTCCAATATTTGGGCAAAATTTATGTTTTTATTACATTTATGGGGTATCATTGGTTAATGACATTATATAAATATCAGAAATACAACTTTTTAATACATCACCTGTCTACTCCAATTGTGTGCTCACCACCCAGTATAGTCTCCTTCCATCCCCGTATATTTGACCCCTTTACCCTTTTCGCCCTTCTACCACCCCTGCCCATCCCAGTAAGCTCTGTTCTCTTAACTGTATTTATGAGGGTTTTTTTGTTGTTGTTCTTTGCTGCTTTTTGTTTTATATCCCACATGTGAGTAAAATCTTACATACAGTTCTTGTCTTTTTCCACCTGACTTATTATAGGTTTTCATATGATTTTCTATTTCCTCCACTTTATGGGAAAAAATGTAGAATGACTGTACACACACGCACACGCGCGCGCACACACACACACACACACACACGTCTTTAATCAGGTAGTGGGAAAGAAAATGTACTACTGAAGCTCTGCTGTGCTCGTTACCCTTCCATTACTTTTCCTTCATTTTCCTCTCAAAGGGCCATGAAGATAAACTTCTGTTGATAGTTCATGAATTTCCATTTATATATTCAAGGGACAGGGCATTTTTGATAGAATGTCCCCAATGCTGGAACTTGCTGCTGCCTGTGCTTTCAGAGAGTCCACGTTTAAACCTTCAGGCTAATACATGAATCTGTTTTTGTTCCTTTAGACAGAAGACTTGTGAATGTTCCAAAATAGATATGCATTTAATAAGTATTTATTCAATGTTATAGATGTTAGCACTAAGAGAGTTTTCCAGGGACAAGGAAAGGGAATGAGACAGCAGGGACTAAGGCTGCATTTCCAAGGGCCTGGCTCTCAGAAGTCTCCCCCACCTAAAGATAGTAGAAGACAGGATTGTCTCCTTGTAAAAAGGAGTATGTGCACGTGCCTAAAGGGAGGCATGGGGGTACAGTCCCCAACATGCTTATGGCTGTTTTCTGAAAGTGTTGGGATTTCAATTGCCATTTCCTTTCTTCTTTACATGTTTCCATATTTGCAATCATTTCACAATTATTATGCAATTTTATATAACTAGAAAGTACATAAAGAAGCTGTTTTTATAGTGAAACAGTAATAATGCTTTTCCAATACAATCCAATATTCTTACAATAAATAGTTTTATAAAGCCTATTATATACACTGTTTCAAAAATAACTAAACGTGAGAAATGATTGTATGGGCTCTACATGTTTTCCAGATTGTAAAATATCGTATCTCTTTTTTCCTCTAATGGTGACCCTGGATTGTAGTATTTCATAATTTCCTAGCTTTTCTTTATCGTTGAATTATGTATGGATATATCCCTAAGTAACGTATTTAGTTTTGCATTTTTAAATTTTATGTAAAATGGTTTCATTCTGTATATATGTTTCTGTGCCTGTTTTTCTTTTTTAATTTAATCTTAACGGTGAGACTTGTCCCTCTTGACGCATGTAACCATTCTTGGTTCTCCTTATTGCTTAACAGTGTTCCTTTGAAGGAATAAGTACATTTTACTTATCCCTTATACTACAATAGACAAAGGAATGTTTTTTCTAGTACCAAAAATTCTGCTAAAATAATTATTTTACAAACATTCTCATGTACATGAGCAAGATATTTCTTATATTATGTATGAGGAATGTATGTACAGATTCAGAGGATATGTTAATTTCATATTCATATGCCCATATCAACTATATTTCTCTTGACTTTATTGATTTTTTACCATTGGATCTTTTATTTCATTATGTTCTGATTATATTTTATATTTTTTTAATTTTACATTTCTTGGTGTATTCTTTTTTTCCTTCTCTAACTTCTTAAGTTAGATGCATAAGGGATGAGTAGTTGATAGTTTCTTCTTTTCTAATTTAAGGCTAAAGTTTTAAATGTCCTTAAAACATCGAAGTAGCTACATCCTAAAAGTTTTGACGTATAGAATTTTTGTTTTCATTTATTTATAAGTATTTTGGCATTCAGAAATGAATTTTAGATTTAAAAGTCGTGTATGTATAGGTATATGTATGTTTATAATATTTTTCTAATTTTAAATTTGTTAACTTTTTATTAAATTCCAGTAAGTACACAAGACATAATCCGAGTATATTGACTCTCAAATTTATTGAGACTGTTTTGGTACCAATTACTAAAAATATTAGGTTTGCTTGAGATTTAAAAAAAAAGTATTTCCAATAGTTGGATACCAAGTTCTATATGTTTGATTTCATATGGTTAAGTTTTAGCTTTTATGTACAAGTCTATGATCTATTTCAAACTAAGTTTCAATATTCATTTTTTCCCATATGGATATCCAGTAGCTCATAGAACTCTTTCCATTTCCCACTGAATTACCTTAAAATTTTGTCAAAATTAGTTTATATGTATATATTTGTAGACTACATTATGTTTTATTAATCTAGATTTCTATTCTTCTAGCAGCAATACAATCTTTTGAAAGTAACTTCTTGTATACTAACTTTATAGTAAGTCTTAAAATCAGGTACAGTAAATCTTCCAACTTTATTATTTTTTCCTATTTTTTAAAAAAAAAATTGCTTTAGCTGTTCTAGATCTTTTTATTTTCATAAAAATTTACAAACAGTTTATCAATTTCTTATAAAAATTGCAGGAATTTTTAATGGAGTAACTTTGAATCTGTACACCAATTTCGGTAGAATTGATTTTCACAATTTGAAACTCTTCTAACTCATGAATATGGCATATGTCTCCATTTATTTAGTTCTTTACTTTCTTTAAACATTTTGTAGTTTGTAGTCTAGAAACCTTGTATGTCTTTTTTATAAATGTATTCCTTTGTATTTATGTGTTTTGGTGTTATAAAAGGGATTTCAAAAATTTTATATTCCAAATGTTGTTCCTAGTATATAAAAAATACAGTTGATTATTAATATTAACCTTGTATCTTATGACCTAGGTAATTCATTTTTTAGTTCTTATTTGTAGATTTCTTAGAATTGTCTAATTACAATAAATATGCCGTCAGTAAGTAGAAAGCTATTTACATTTTACTTTCAGAACTTAAAAACTTTTATTCATTTCCTTTCCCTATTGTAATGATTGAGAATTCCAGTATAATATTAAATACATGTGACTTGAATGATTTGAATAGGAACTCTTGCCTTGTTTCCAAACATAGCCATAAGATGTTCGATAGTTCACTGTTAAATATAATGCTAGAGCTAGGTTTTGTTCGATATGTCTTGCCTCATTGAGAAAGTTGCTTTATTTATTTGCTGATAATGTGTATCACAAATGTGTGTTAAGTTTGTAAATGGTCTTCTATTTCTATTAATATGGTGATTTTCACTAATTGTTTTATAAATCTTAAATTCACTTTATTTTGTTAACATGGTGAATCAAATTAGTTGCTTTTTTTTTTTTTTTTTTTAACCAATTTCGAATTCTGGTCACTAAGTCTTCTTGATCACAATGCATGATCCTTGTGGCAGTCATGAGAATGAAGCTTGTAGATTTCCTACTACAGGGACAATAATTGAGCACGAGTTTCAGTTACTGCACTTTAAAATCCACTGTAGTATTTGTGCCAAGGTCATGTCTCCAATAGGTTGCTCTTTGCCAATGACTGAATACAGGGGCTAGGTATTGAGACAGACCTGTTCCTGGGAGTCACAGGACTGTCTGGTCACTTAAAATTTGCTCAAATACTCACCAACAGCTTTGGCAAACCTGCCTTAGACTACATGGCAGTCTGGAATGCCTCTTCTCCCCCTTTCTTTCCCTTCCACATAAGATCAGATGTGCATCACCCTCTGACTATTCTCCTAATCTTCTCTCGCTCCCTCTCTATATTTTTTCATAGAAGTATTTCTCTAATAAAATAATTTTACGTTTAATCCTTGCTTGACTTCTGCTTCTCAGAGGATCCAAATATAACACAATTCTTTATATATTGCTTGAGTTATTTACTGATATTTTATTAAGGACTTTTCATCTATGTTTATGAAAGATTCAATTTTACAACTTTCTTGATCTATATCCTCTTTGCCTAGTTTTGGCATAGTGTAATTCTGGCATCATAAAACAGGTGTGATCCTGTTTCCTCCTTCTCTATTTTTATCTCAGGTTTAAGGAGGTATAGTACACAAATACATATTATATATTTTTAATGTTACAATATGTTGTTTTGATATGCATATATATGCATACTTTGTGAAAAGATCACTGTGATCTTTTTTAATGCTGAATAATATCCCATTGTATATACATACAATGATATTTATAGGGTGCCAAAAAAATGTATACACATTTTATGGAGGGAAAATACTGTAGTAAAATTGTAGTACTCAATACTATATACCAATAACAAAAGATGAATACAAGTCACATTTGACTTCTTCAATTACAAGAGGTGCTCAAAGTGGTTGCCAGCAGCATAATTTTAATACAGATTTTTTTCCTTTCTTAAAATGTGTATACATTTTTTAGGCACCCTCACCCTCCGTATATATCACATTTCCTTTGTCCATTCATCTGTCATCCATCAGTGAACATTAGGTTGTTTCCATATCTTGGCTATTATGTCTAATGGTGAAATAAACATGGGAGTGCAGATGTCTCTTGAAGATACTCATTTCATTTTCTTTAGATATATACCCAGAAGTATATGATTGCAGGATGGTAGTTGTGTTTCTGAGTTTTTGAGGAACCTCCATACGGTGTTCCATACAGGCTCTATCAATTTACTTTCCCCAAAATATGCAAGGATTTTCTTTCTCTACATCATTGCTGACATTTGTTATCTTTTATATTTTTGTATAATAGGCATTCTAAAAACTGTGATGTGATATTCCATTGTGGCTATGCTTTGAATTTCCCTGATAACTAATAATGCTGAGTACCGTTTCATTTGTAATTTCATTTGTAGTGACCATTTGTGGTTCTTTTGATCAATGCTAATTTAGGTCCATTTGGTTTAATGTGTTGTTCAGGTCCACTCTTTTCTTATTGATATTATTTCTGGATTAAATCGCTAAAAGTGAGGTATTGAAGTTTCCTATTATTTTTGTATTGATGTCTATTTCTCTCTTTAGTTCTGTTAATATTTTCTTTGTACATATAGGTTATTTGGTATTGGATGTTTATATATACATATATGAGTATGTACAAATATTATATCCTCTTGATGATTTGACTTCTTTATGATTATATAATTACCTTGTTCTTATGATAGATTTTGACTTAAAGTCTTTCATCTTATATAGCTGTCCTTTCTCTCTTTTGGTTTCCATTTGCATAGAATACCTTTCTCTATCCCTTTATTTTCAGCCTATGTGTGTCCTTGAATCTAAAGTGAGTCTCTTGTAGGAAGCATGTTGTTGGATCGTGTTTTGTAATCTATCCACCCACTCTATGTCTTTTGATTGGAAAATTTAATCCATTAATATTTAGAGTAATTATCGATAGGGCAGTCCTTCTTATTGCCTTTTTGTAATTGTTTCCTGACTGTTTTGTTATTCCTTTCTTCCTCTTTTGCTGTCTTCTTTTGTGGTTGACAATTTTTTTCTAGTGGTATGCTTTAATTCCTTTATCTTTTGTGTATCTACTGCAGATTTTCTCTTTTTGGTTACCATGAGGCTTACATAAAATATCTTACAATAGTTTATTATAAGATGATAACAAACAATTTGAATCATATTCAAAATCCCTACACTTTTACTTCTCCCTCCCATACTCTGTTATTGATGTCACAGATTACATCTTTCTATATTGTATATTCATTAACAAATTATTGTAGTAATAATTATTTTTTATACTTTTGTCTCTTCACTTTTAAACTAGAATTAAGTGATCTGTATACCACCATTACATTATTATTCTGAATTTAACTATATTTACTTTTACTGGTGAATTTTACACTTTTCTATATTTTCTTGTTACTAATTAACACCCTTCTTTTCAACTTGAAGAAATGCCTTTAGCCTTTCTTGCAAAGTACTCCCTCAACGTTTGTGTGTTTGAGACTCTTTATCTCTCCTTCATTTCTGAAAGAAAGCTTGACTAGGGAAAATATTCTTGATTTTTGTTTGTTTGTTTGTTTGTTTGTTTTTCAGAACTCCAAATATATTATACCAGTTTCTCCTGGCCTGTGAGGTTTGTGTTGAGAAATCCAGTTTTACTCTTTTGGGATTTTCCTTGTATATGTAATATTGCTTTTACCCTGCTGCTTTTAAAATTATCTTTTTGTCTCTGACTTTTGAGAATTTGATTATAATATGTCTTAGTGTAATCATTTTTTTGGTTGATCCTGTTTGGAGACCTCTGATCTTCATAGATCTTGATGTTTATATTCCTCCCAAGGTTTGCAAAGAGTTCAGCTACAGTTCTTTAGATTCTCATTCTGTCCTTTTCTTTCTCTTTTTTCCTTTTGGGACTCTCATAATGCATACATTGGTTTGGCTGATGGTGTCCCACAAATCCCAGAGGCTTTCTGTACTATTTTCCTTTTTCTCCTTTGACTTGATGATTTCAAATCATGAGACATTGCATTCACAAATTCTTTCTTCTGCCTTATTGAGTCTGATGTAAAGCTCTCTATTGCATTTTTCATTTTATTCATTGTATTATTCAGCTCTAAAAAATGGTTTATTTTTATGATTTCTATTTTTTTTTTGAACTCAGTTTTTTAATATATTATTCTCCTTTTGTCAAATTATTTGAGTTTTCTTGTAGCTTGCTGAGTTTCCTTAAAACTATTATTTTGAATTATTTATTGGGCATTTTATAAATCTCCATTTCTTTTGGGTTGACTACTGGAAAATTATTGTGTTCCTTTGGTACTGTCATGTTTCTTTGATTTTTCATATTGTTTGAAGTTTTGCATTGCTTTCTTCTCATTTGAAGAAGCAGTCACCTTCTCTAGTCTTTACTGATTGGCTTAGAGAGAAAAAGATCTTCACTAGTAAGCCTGGCAAGGGATTCTGGGGCTCTTTCAGACCTTTTCTGTGGACCTTCTCCACTCCTGTTGTTCCCTTAAGGGAGAGAGGGAGTGTTAGGATTGTATGCCTTCTCTCCGTCTCACCAGGCAAGGCCAGGTGCTTAGAGCCTCCCAATTACATTTCCTAGTTCAGCACCCAAATTTATGTGCCTCCTCCCAATCCACCAGAGTGAAGCTAGCTGTGTGTTTGTGCTCATACATGATCATAAGAAGTTTTAGCACAGTGTCTGTGGGAGCATGTGTAGGATACCAGCTGCAGGTGGTGAGCTGGAATCCCAGGCTTTCACAAAGGTATACTAATCCATTGTCAAAATCAATGCTTCTTTAATTCTTGGGTGAGCTTGTTCCATGTGAAGGCAAAAAGGGCAACTCACAGCTCAACGTTTGTTTTATTCTTAAAAGATAGTAATGCTAAAGATAAAAAAGTCTCTTTCTTCCCTCATAACCCCAATAAACCATGGGATATGTTTTTGTTGTCCTGGTTTGTGATATGTGACATGCTTAAACAAATCATTCTGTCCAAGCTATAAGGTGTTTTCTTTGGGCAGTCTGGATCACAAGTCCACCTGTGTGTGACACAGAGGAGTCAGCAGTAACACAAAGAGCAATTTGGAAAGGTAAACATTTGGGGCAGATAAATAATATCTTTTTTACGTTATTAGGTGCTCAGAAAATTTGGGGTGTAATTTGGACTCAACTACCATCAAGCTTTAAAAAAGTCCTCTGAATCATTTTCAGAGCATTCATATCCACACTGGAAAAAATCGATAACTTAGTATGATAGATTATGTAACACATCTCTCAACAGGGCTACATCTTAAACTTAATGAATTCCCTGTCTTTTCTACAAGGTTTTGATTTTAAAACTCCACCTTTCTGACTGCTATGATTTTCCCAAAAGTCCGTCAAATTCTCCAGCTGTCCTCTGTAGCAATACTTGGGCTTCAGTTTCCTCCCTTAGTAGTCAATGGAATGGAATATTTTTCCATCACTTTCCTTCTGAAAGTTCTGTGCTATGTTTTAGGTTGTCTCTGATAAAAAGTGTATAGCTAAGTTTTAAAAATTTCTTGCTGTGAATTTCTGCATTTTAACAATTTAAGGTATTACAATAATTGCTGATATTCTTAAAAATATACATTAATAAGACATTTTAATTTTATTTTTTTTCTACTTTGGAGACTTCTTTTGTCTTATATTGATTGAGTTTTTATCTGTCTTTTTTCTATCTGTTTATTGGCACATGTGAATTCTATATTTAATAGCTTATTTAAATGAATATATGTTTAATTTAGTAGCAGAGTTAAAATGATATAAAGGTAATAAATATATTTACTTCCTTTCTTCAAAACATAATGGTTTAAAGTACTTTAACCTCCATCTTATCGCTCTTATTATGTTTTCTACTGCTTTAGTTTGGTCTTTTTAAAAAATTCCTCCAAATAAAATTTTTATTATACTTACTACTAATTTTCACAGAAATATAATTTATATTTACTGAATTACTAAGCAATTTCTTAAGAAACCTGTAGAACTCCAATTTAATATTTGTCTCCATGCCATATTGTAGTAAATTTCTCAGCATATGATTTTTGCTTTTTAAATCTCAGTTTTTGAAGAAAACTTTTATTTTACCCTAACTCTAGACCAATATTTTAGATGGATATTGATATGTTGATGATTATTTTCTCTGACACCTTGAAGGGGTTCCCTGTGGTTCCTGTTGAAATGTGCTCTTTCCTGCTTGATGTTTTAAATTTGTCATTGATATTTTTCTCATTTGTTGATATAAATTATCTCTTGTATTTCACATTATGTAATTGAAGAACCCACTATTTAGAGGCTAACATAATGTTTTTCATTTTTACTTTTAAGCTTCATTTTCATTATTTTCCTAATCTGTATTTTACAATTAATAAATTCATTTTTAAGCTGAGTTTTAATCTATGGACCTCTGATAGATTTGTTAATTTTTTTCATCTATGGAAATTTTATCTTTTTCACTTCCTACTTATACTTTTTACAGTGTCTTGTTATTTTTTTCATCGTCCTCTTTTAAACCTTTTAATCATTTAAAAACAATTATGTTACAGTGTCTTTTAGATTGTTCTATTTTTTTAATTACTTAGGGTTTATTATCATCTAGTTTATTGTTTTTGCTAAATAGTTCGGCTTTTTTTTTCTTCTTATAATGAACTTATTTGGAATGGAAATATTTTAACAATGGAAATAATTTTCCCATGGGGGTCCTGTGTTTCCTAATTATGGAAGAAAGTATATATAGGCTGAAACTAAATATTTTTACATTAATTCAATGGCTTGTTTCCTGCCCCATATATATATAATATCAAATCAGGTTTATGAAATTTGTGGTGTGTGTGTCTGTGTGTGTATGTGTATTTATTAGTGGAAGCTTTTGTCCCCACACAGTGCATAAAGCAAAACAAACAAACAAACAAACAAACAAACAAACAGTATTCTTTCTGTCTTCAAGAACCATTGTATGTTTTTTCCTCCATTTCTCTAAATGTGTATCCCTGCAAGGGACTAGCTTTGTATAATGTTGTGAATTTCATTTTGTCAGGAGACAAAGGCTTAACATCCTGTCTTATTGTGTGTATTAAAAGCAAAATCTTTAACATAGGGCATATTTTGGGGAAAATGGGCTACCTTTATCCACATATCACTAAAATCACGATAACTCTATTCCTTAAAATCTTAGTGTGCTTCACTTTTCTGAGATGTTTGCATTTTAATTTCATTTTTTTGTGATCCTACTTGGAATCTTAGTAATCATATCATTTTTACATAATTTCTATGTGCTTTTATTATAGGAGTTTGTGTTAACTCAGCTGGTATTATTCTGAAATCGAAACTCTCAATAGCACTTGAAATTAAATTTTAACCATAACTTAGAATTTCTTTCCATTTTTATACACTGTATTTTTTGTCCAATTTTTCATGACTAGGGTGTATTTTTCCTCTTTTTTAGAACATAAGCTCTTTGTCATGTTCTCCTAATGCAGTGTTTTTCTTAATCTCTATGATTTCTTCTTTTCTGGACTAAAATTAATGTGGGTCTCCTATATCTAAAAGAAAATAAACATTTTACTTGATATCTTTGTCTCTTTTTTTCTTTCTTTAATTCATGTATAATTCTTTTTCTTCAAATATTTGTTATCCCTTACTATAATTTCCAGTAATATATCACAGGGCTTTATTGAGGACAGTGCTAGTTATACAAATTATATATATATATATATATATATATATATATATATATATATATATATATATAATATATAATATAACTACACATATACATTCCATTGATACACCCTCATCCTATTTTCTTGTTTGCTGTTTGTTTCAATGTGTTGTGTCTCACTTGCAATTTTCATTAACTAGAAAAATAAGTTGGTGAACTCATCCTAGAAAAACTGCTATGCACCTCATTGCTGAATATCACTATGGTTACCTCGAATACTCCCTTTGGGAAGCTATGCACCAACACCAGCACCAGGTCCACCCTTCAAAGCAATTTTAGAACTCTTTTTCTGGAATGGCCATCAGAGCTGTTGTCATATTACCCTTGAGGTCCTGAATATCATCAAAATGTCTTCCTTTCAATATTTCCTTTATCTTCGGGTAAAGAAAGAAGTCATTGAAGGCCAGGTGAGTAGGGAAGGTGTTCCAATACAGTTATTTGTTTACTGGCTAAAAACTCCCTCACAGACAGTGCCGTGTAAGTTGTTGCATTGTCATGATGCAAGAGTCATGAACTGTTGGCGAAAAGTTCAGGTCATTTTCATCTAACTTTTTCACGCAGCCTTTTCAGCATTTTCAAAGAGTAAACTTGGTTAACTGTTTGTCCAGTTGGTACAAATTCATAATGAATAATCCCTCTGATATCAAATAAGGTTAGCAACATCATTGCAACAAGTTCTGTAATTAATTGTCATGCCTGGTAGAGAAGAACTGTGGTTAATTTTGTGTGAATCCTAAAGTATACAGGAACGTGCTAGATAATTAGAAGATGCTTGAAAATACATTTAATATTTGTAAATTAATCTGTTTAATTACTTACTATTTGATTGTTTGGAAGAGGTAAATGCATAAATGATACCTTGCTAACTTAAAGGAGTTTACAGCCTAACACAATAGAATTTGCTGTGGTTTAAAGATTGGTTTGAAGACTAGGCATTCTTATTAAAAGCAATATAACCACATTGTCTATTACTATCATTAGTAGATGGTCTCAAACCACCATTATTGTGATTAGTGACAATGAGGTTCATTTAAATTTGTATATTTAAGTTTTATTTTGGGATATATATATATATATATATATATATATATATATATATATATAATGTTTTATACTTTAATATATATTCAAATATATATAAATATACATTTTAAACTTCACAACACACTGGAGCACTAAATTCTATACAACATATTTCTCTCTTAAGAATGAACTAATTAAAATTCCTTCAGACTACACTTCTGGCATAACTCATCCAATTTATAATGAAAACTAGATTAAGTGAAAAATAGAACTATGTTGCAGTAGAGGGGAAGTCATTTACTAAATATGAGCAGTTAATTTTTAACCCAGTTTATATGTGTATAAGTATGAATTCTATCTATTCAGTATCAAAAGTATGGTCTCTTTTAGAACTATTTAGTAGATCAAACCAACATTATTCTCTTTATCCTGCCAAATGAACTTTATTATGGATTATCACATTAGAATGTGCAGGGTATTCCTGAAGAAGGCAAATTTTATTATTATTTTTTGTTGTTTTTTTCCATGATCTTTGTTTGCCTTTATTTATAATTTGCTGCTTACTGTCAATAATATCATTCCATTTCAAAGTTACTGAACAGATTCTTGTCACTTGAAACAATAGTAATCAGAAAAAGTGTAGCCAGAAAGGCTAAAGCTAAAAAATGTTCCCCTTAGTTAATTGGTTTCCCAATGCCTAATTAGTGTATGTATTTGTAAGACACATTGATGAATTTAATTCTACTTGACTTCACAACTGAAAGTAAAAATGAAAAAGAAATACAATACAATAAAAAATAAAAGAAAATTATTCCGGTTTTATTCATGAGTCCCAGTCCCATTGTTTCTGGAAGGTCAAACAAACTTGAAAGACATAAATACCGTATGAACAATACACAGTCCTATAATTTAACACCTGTCTCCCATGAATAAGCTATGGCATTTCATGCTTATGTGATAGTGCAATATGTTGCTTTTTGAGCTACTATCGTGGAATATCTGGAACAGAACTATGTACATTTTGAACTTGGCTGTAGCATGCCTGCTTTGAGGCTTCATATGCATTTTTTTCCAATTAGACTCATTTCACCTTGCATACTTTCTGAATTATGAGTGTCACTGCATTGTTGTTTAAATGTGACTGTGATACTAACGGAAAGGATCTAGGTTAATGCAGACATAATAAAGATTTAGCTTTTAGTATATCTTTCTATGGGATACTATCAATAGGATAACTGACATAACTGTTTGATACAATACATTTAGAAATTGCTGGTAAAAGTATAGAAAGGTGAGGACAACAAAATACAGTACTACAGATTAATAGTACAGAGGCTATCACACCTCAAATGAGTTGAGAGTATAGCCTAAAATATGGGGAGAGTTGCAATCAATTATTTTGCCCCTCCTCTTCCATACTTTCTTTAGGTCTGTGCAGGTCAAGATGCAAAAGACTATAATTGGACTTAATGCCAGATTTCAGAGACAGACTGGGTAAGGAAGGACCATAGTTTCAGGATTAAGTTAAATCATTTGGAATGCTTATATGTACTCCAGTCTTGAGTAAGTTACAGCGTATTGTTAAGTCGCAGTCTCACCCATGAATTGAGGATAATAATGAAAACAACTTTCAGATTACTGTGAAGTCATATTTGTATAGTGTCTGGTAAACTGAGTTTCAACATAAATGTCAGTTATATTTATTTATGAAATACTTACAAAGTCCCTCATATTAAGAACACTACATCATTTATCCTCATGACAACACCATGTGGAAAGTACTATTATCATCCTCATTTCACAGAAAAGGAAACAGAGGCACAGAGGAATGCAAAGACTTTTCCAAGGTCATATTAGTAAGAGAGCAGCCAGGATTTGGCCCAAGCATCTGATTTTTCATTCTTACTCATTTTGTCATACGTCCAATCAAGTGAATACAGCCTTGGGATTATAATCATTTCACCACCTCCCACTACCTCTCCAATGTTTCCTTGACACCCTAGAGAAATGACCTCTAGGTGTGCTAGTACATGAACTCCTTATTGCTTCTTATTTTGCAGAGGGTGTTTCTGAAAGTTAAAGATAAAATTCTCTTACATTCTGATTTTGTTTAAGGTGCATCTTGAATGTTAAGGATTTGGGAATCAAGAGTTGTGACAGGTATAGTATAGACACTTAGCAGTGCTGTCATTTCAGTAGGTGAATCTCTTAAAGACAAAATCCTAGGTTAGCAAGCAAACTCCTATTGTGCAATCCCTATGCCGGCCAGTTATTCAAGCTGGGAGATTGTTATCTTACATCAGCCATGGAAGGAGAAGCAGATTCCTATTTCCATTGCTTGCCTTTCTCCCTTCTGCCATTTCCTTAACAAAAAAACCTATGTTCCTGCTTCTCCATCATTATCTGCTGAAACTGTGTAACTTCTGGATGGGTATGGATCAGGGAAAGGGGGTGGAATGAATGACTTACTACCTGCTGCAGTGGGAATGAGGCTCTCTCTAACCTTTTATTAGTAGTCACAGTTCACACTGCAATTCCTGGTCTTCAGCTTCATTATGGTTTGTCATTATGGTTTTTCTATCTATTCACTGCCTAAAACTTTTAGGCAACTAAATTTGTTCTACTCCCATATTCTTGCAACATTCTGGAATAAACACTCCCAAAATTATAAACACTTGCCTTTACCCTTGTATACATCTTTTATTTTACCCTGGGTCTGCCTGATAATTTTTTGATGTCCTTCTTGCTTTTTTTTTTAATTACCAATGTGCCTCATACCTAAGGACCAAATATTATACCTCCCGTCTTCCTAGTTGTTAGTTAGGTTTCACCACTGATTTATTTGATTATATCAATTTGCAAACAATCTCTTCCATCATTGAATCCTTTTTATGAGTACAGTCATGCCATAATTCAAAATGTAATTGCTCCCTAATGACTTGTTCTATATGTAAGCATTAATCTCTTCAAATCCCTCATACGCCTTACATAATAATAGACACATCATGGATTTTCAATAAATATGTTGTTAAAATACTGGCTATAATTTAGAGAATAAACTTGCCTCTCATTAAATAAAGGAAGAGAGAAAATAGGGCTTAATGAAATGGTAACAAAAGAAAGGAAAGGAACAAAAGACCAGTTGTACAGAAGTCAAAAATGAGAGCTCTCTTAACCTACCACTAACAATCATTTCAAACAGCTGTAAACTGTATCACCATGTTCTTCTCTTCCTTGCAAAAGTTGGGAGTGACTCTGGATCATTTCCTCTCCACCTATACAGATGTTGGAATTCACACCTTAACATTTATTTTGTTTTAATTTTACAAAAATAATAATTTAACATATGATTTCTTTATGATGTCCCACACATTGTAGTGATAACATTTTCTCCTACCCATTTCTAACATATTAAAAAAAATTAGCTAGTTCCTTGAAATAGTTTTATTAATGCAGAAAATGATCATTGAACAAGATAAAGAAGTAAAAACATTCATCTCTTCATGAAAAAATATCTTTATTTCTGTAGGTTCTGAGTTTTCAGACTAACTCAATGATCTCAAATTTGAAATCTTAGTTTCACAGTGTTTTCTCCCAGCCTCTGACATCTACAGATGTCAGAATCAATCTATCTTAACCATCACTGCTGCTATGCCTCATGATATTTCCTTTGCACCTTTATACACTTGCTTTAAACATTCCGGTGTTGTACTCTATGAATACCATAGTCAAAGCCAGGCTGCAACAACTGAGTCTTGGTTTTACTTATTGCATGGCAAATATATATTTTTTTTCTTGAGCTTATTTTTTATTGCTTTTCCTCTGCTTAGTTCCACCCACAAATCATATGTATTCTTCTTGAAACTTGGCTGAATTTTTATTTTCTGAGGTCTGGCTTAGTGCCAGGTTTCACTCCTTTGTCAATCATATATTCTCCATGAATACTAGACTTGATTTACTCTAAGGTAAGGCAAGCCTGGATCCTAATGGATTTGATTGCTACATGCATGACCTAATAGTGTACAAATCTGTACTTTCTAACATCTTTGTTAACATAGTAACATGTAGAAAAATCAAATTATCCCACAGGCAAACCTTATATAATGCATGCATACTATTACTGTCCCCAGTGTTGTTTAAAATAATTGGCTGTCTCCTAAAATATGTCCAAGGGATTGAGAATGCAGAAAATGATAGCCCGCTTCCCATGTCTAGCAAGGGAAGCTTTGAATCCTTAGGCTTTCTGGAATTCCATTCAACACAACTTTGATTTTCTAGATTACTCTGCTTTAGCACCAAAGTTAACTTGAGTGTGGAGATTTATTATTAGTGATTTTCATAAAATCTTCAATGATTTTTTCAAAGCACAATAAAATTTCAGAGTTAGAGAATTTAATATTAGGGGTTTATCTACTCTTGGGTGATCTCAAAGATCCATGACATGAAGTAATTTATCACTCGGCTGAAACATGGTTTCAATTGCAAGAACTGAAAATATAACACTAGCGAATAACCCCAGTTGGGTACTACTAGCATCCTCATTACAAAATCACTTTGGTGCTCCTCTTTGTTGTACGTAAATGCTTATGGGAAAAATCATTAAAACAGCGCCATGAGTGAATGCTAGGCTCACAGTCTGTGCTGTCTATTCCTGCAAGTCAGGGGAACCAACCCCTGAGAGACTCTCAGACCCCCAGGATCTACCGGGCATCAACGGAAGCCTCCGCAGTAGCCGTGACACGAGAGAAGAACAGAGTTCGCAAGATCTTAAGTGCCTTTCAATATTCTCTTTACTCAAACATCAATCATCAGCACACCAAACAGTACAGCACACAGAGTAATACAATAATTGGGTAAAACAGAGTAATGAACCAGTCCCAAAGTCAATTAGATTCCTGGTGGAGTGAGGAAGGGTGGCTGGTCCAGGAGGTCGGCCCGGCAGAGGTTCTGTCCGAGTGGAGCAGAGGAGAGTGGAGGGTTCTGGAGGCAGAGTGAGAACCCTCAGTTGAGACCAGCTCTCTGAGCTGCAAAAGTCCTTAGTTCTTATGCAGTTCTGAGTGCCTTTCTGACGTCACCTCATCAGGCAGCCAGCCAGCGACCCTGAGTGTCCTCTTATCTTCAGTAGCAGACCTTTGGAGAGTAGCTCCAATTGCACCCAATTACCAGGGCAACCAGGCAACTCTCTGGGCATATTCTGCTACATTCTCTGCGCATGTCCAAAATGCAGTTACTCTTCCTCATTCAATATGGAATCACTCTTGTTCACACAAAACTCATTCTAACAGCTTCCAGGGGCGCTATACACAGAGTGGCCATCTTCAGAAATCTCAGTCATGCTACAGAATCCATTTAGACACATTTCAGACTGCAGAATTTCAGAAAGTCACATCTTGAAATTCCTGTGAGTTTAGGTTAAATTGCTAATGTGTGTATGTTATGTATGTGCAGAGGTTTCCATAATCAGTTTCAGGACACTAATTCCATTTATGAAAAAGTTCTTATGTTAAGGTCCCTGAAAGTATGTGCCAAAATATTCATTTATCCAGTGCTTCAGGTAATTATAACATTCCTGAGATTAATGTAATTCTGAGTGCAACGATGTTTTGTTTTTATAATAAAGAATTACGTGCAATTACTATTTAAGTGACAACACTTTGGGGTTACTTAAAATAATTAAATACTGAATTTACTGACCTGTTTTGCCTTAAAAATAGTATAATATAAAAATAATTTTTAAAAATAACAGAAGCAGGCACTGATTACAAGGAATATAAAGTGTAAACACCAGAGACTCTGGGTACACATTTTGATATAAATTAAGGCAAAATGTATTTTCTGGCAGCAGAGGGAGCTCTCATTAGTACTTGCAAGTACCCAGTAGAATGGCATTCCACCAAATTAATTATGCTTTGTGGACAACCCAACCCACTTGCTTATTAAATCCTGTTCCCTAATGCAATCTAAAAGGCATAAGCAACAAAATTAGAAGTGTTACATACAATTACACAGTTCATATTTCTATAATGTTGATGATATAAGCATGTTTTTGTAATTTGGGTTTACATTGTAATCAGCAAATAAAATCACCTTAAGTAATACTTTCTACCTGCAGTGGTGTCCTCAAAAAAAAAAAAAGTGTTTTAATTTGACAGAGAAGTACCTAATATTTCGTGGGTATTATTTTTAAAAGTGCTACTAAATGGTATTTTATTGTTAGAAATAGTGTGGGTGTTCTCTTTTTACCAAGCTGGTCAAAATTTTTCATGTTAGTAGTCTTAATATCAAAGATGTCTTATGATGATGTCCTGTATGATCTACATCCATTTAGACTTTGGGTGTGATCATGGAGGTGAAGGACAATCTATATAGAACATAGTTTTTCACAGAAGTAAATGACAAGTCAAATAGTTTGCTACTAGTCACTGACTAAATAACACTTAGTATTTTCTTGAACAAAAAGCTTAGTTCTTATTAGTGTTGGTAGTATAGTTTACTATTTTTATTACTATTAATTTTAACTCACCTGATATGTTTATAAATATTTGGCTAATTCTATAAATATATAGAACCAAATAGTGTGAGCCTTTACTGTGCTTAGAGATACGACACAGAATGGGAAAGGAAAAAAAAAAAAAATTCAGGCTTGATAAACCTTGAAATATATCTATTGTAACAAGACTAGCATAAATAAATAAAAAAAATTAAAAATATCAAGAAAGTATAATTTCAAGCTAAATTATGTTACACCATTACTTTACTGAAATTTTAGTGAGTTCTCATTATCGTTCAGCATAGTTGGTAGACAGTGGGATTCAGTCATGAGTGTTTGCTTCTCACATAAAGATTTAAGAAAGTGGGACAGAAAGATAAACAGTTTGATAGGGGAGATGTCAATGAACATGTATGGTGTCATGAAAATAAATAGGTAGGACTCTTACTTCACACCTGCTCTTGACTCTAAACTTTAGGTCTGTGTAGCCTAAACCATTTTTGAAGATAGTGATGACAAGTCCATCCTATTTGGAAGAGAGAAAGTCTATCTTTTTTATTTCCCTCTTATAAAGAACCTTGCTGAGTCTTCTAGGACACGTGAACCTAAAGAGGTTTAATCCAAAATCATCTACCACTTAGTTCCAGTTTAACTTCATCTGAAAAAAAAGGTACAAAAGAGTTATTCAGATTCATACCTATCATCAACCAATTTTGTGATACTGTGGCCACAGGTAGAATAGTTTCAGGATAGTAGATGACACCTGATTAACTGCATAATGTTACTTCTAAAATAGTGTTCAACAAATAAGGCTTCACTGAGTCCTCCCTCTTTCCTCTCTTCCTTCCTTCTCTCTCCCTCCTCCCTCTTTTTATTCTTGTATGCATGTGGCATTTGCTTAGCACATACTAAGTATCCAGAATTTTACTCACGATTGGAGATTCACATAGTGACTAGAACATGGTATTTACCCTTGAAGAAAGTTTGACTCAGTATAAATTATAACTTTCATTTGCTTTATGTGTCTTTCATTTTTAGATATCTTTCATAGCAATTCTCTGAAGAAAATAAGGTCTCTCAGTGAATTTGAAGGTAATCCTTTTACATAAAGTGAGAGAAAGTAGTTTGTATCTAAAATATATGAATTGTTAAAAATAATGGTTTTATCTGGTTACTTTAAGTGCACGTAGTAAACAGATGTGGAATAGTCTCTGGTGCCACTCTCAATCCAGTGAATTATCTTTCTTTTTCCCTAAATAATGGGATTTAATCCTGAATGGCTTCTGTTCTCTTGAATACTGAGGTAAGTGAATTCTTAGCATCAGGTTGAGACCACCATTTTGGGTTCTCCTATATTTTTCTCAGTCTACCTCATATTTATCCATCTGTGCTAGAGTATTTTTTCAAATCAGTTTTCTCTCTCTCCATGCCTAGGACAATTTACTTCCCCTGTTCACAAGGCTATCTAGCCATTAGTTAACCTATTCTAACATTATTTTATTGGTGTATTTTCTCTTATAGGGATACAATAGCTAACAATTCCACAAAATCATCAGCTTTGGATAATGATGATTCTACAATGTCCATTTAAGTTTTCCACTCAGCAGTGGCAAAGTTCTTTGAATGAGTACACATCAGCTGGTTCAATCAAATTCACATCTTCTTGTGCTGTATTATTTTTATTGTTGTTGTTCTTACAGAACATAGCTCTTAAGAAATTGGTTTGGACAGTTGTGTCAAAATGGTAAAAGATACAAATAAAATACCTCTTATAGGTAGATTTTCCTTATCTAGAATGGAACTTTCCTTAGACAATATGCATCCTCAAAAAAGCAATCAGTAATACACTGTGCAGAGACATCTTAGTTCAAGTCAATATTTTCCTATTCTCTCACACCAACTTGTGTCCTGCAAAACTCTAATGTGGTGAAGTTATTACCTGACTTCTGGAGGGGAAGTTTGGCATAGTGCAAAGCACATGTCTTCTGTATCTAAGAGCTGTGAATTAGAATCCTGGCTCTATCATATACTAGTTCTGAGAAACCCATTTGCTTTGTCTTTAAAATGGAGGAAAATGATGCTATTCCCAGGATAGCAGTGAAGGCATAATTGCTACAAATAATGCATGCAAAACCCTTGACATAAAGTCAACACAAGGTTTGTTCTTTCCACTATTTTAGGTTACCTAAGTTAGAATTTGACTCCTCAGTAGAAGTTGCTTTTTTTAATTCCTGTATCCACAGCCCTTAGCACAGTGTAGGCAACGTAAATTGTGAAAGTATTACTGAATTCTAGTTGTTTCCATGGTTACTGTTGAGACTACCTGCTGTATATACACATACATTCTCATTTTGTAAGGCATTAGAAAATGGCATTGTTAATATAATTACATAATGTATATTTTGTTAGAGATTTTTGTCTCTGGATATGGCAGAAAATTTTGAGCAATAAAATCTGACCAAAATTTTTGATGCATAGTTGAAGATCTGCAAATTATGTTACCTTAAAATAATATATTTGTGGTAGGGAGCCACAAGTTTCTTGAAAACATGTTAATTGCAGGTGTTTTCTGGATTGAGTGTCATAGGGGTAAAAGAAAGTGAGCAAAAGAGAAGAAAATAAATTAAGTACCTCTATGATTTCATGGAGAGAGAGGAAAAACAAATTTAAACACCACCTGCAGTCTTTGTGTGTCAAGATAATTTTATTTATATTACATTCCTGTGATCAAGGTGCTGGAGGCATCAAATACACAATTAAAATGAGATAATAGTAATAAACAACAGTAGTCCAAACATCAAAAATTCCACATGAAGGTAAACACAAAAATAAGGAAGCCTCGGTATGGGGAAGCATCCTTTTAATTCAAATCTAATAATCTACCAAAGTGCATTCCCTGGCATGAGTATCTAATGATGTGGGATCCATTTGCCTTGATTACAGCCTGGCACTGCAGTTCCCAGGTCCTCTCTTGTCAAGATCAGGAAGCATAGATCATAACAGGCCCACAGGTGAAGATTCATATTGAGCTTAAGCTATTCAGACAGCTCTGATTTATCATTGCAACACATTACAGCTTAGAGTGTTATTGGTTACTGTCATTATCACACTGTTGTATTTCAAAAGAGCTTTAGTTAGCAATGCTGCCATCCCTATGAAGGCACGAAAGTGTCTCTGGTAATTTGAGATATTAACGAGGCTGACAGCAAATTGCTGCAATGTTGTTAAGCAAGATCAATTGTGCAAAGATGTTACCTTCAGCGATAGTTCAGGAACTGAACTAGAGAATGAGTGTGTTTAGTTATGAAATCTACAGATATATCTTGGGTCAAAAGGATAAAGGGTAGGTCCTGAGGGGAAGGTATTAAAATGGAACAAATGGGGCTATCTAAAATATAAACCAACGAAAATAGAGGTTTTGAACCTGTGAGCACCTTTGAGATCCATGAGATCAGTTTGTTTTGTTTGTTTGTTTATTTTTTATTTTTTAAAATATTTTTATTAACATATAATATTATATTGGTTTCATGTGTACACCATAGTTATTCAGCATTTATATACCTAAAGAAGTGATCACCATGATAAGTCCAACAACCATATGACACCTTACTATGCTATCACAATATTATTAATTATATCCCCTGTGCTATACATTACATTTCTATGACTTATTTGTTTTACACCTGGAAATTTGAACCTCTTATTCCCCTTCACCATTTTCCCTCCTTTTTAAAATTTTTCAGTTACAGTTAAGATTCAATATTATTTTGTATTAATTTCAGGTGTACAGCATAACACTTAGACATTTATGTAGTTTATGAAGTGATCCCCCCTGACTAGTCAGGTACTCACCTGGTATTCTACACAGTTATTACCATATTTTTGACTATATTCTTTATGCTTTACTTTACATCCCCATGACTATTATGTAACTACCAATTTGTATTTCTTCATGCCTTCACCTTTCTCACCAGGCCTCTAAACTCCCTCTTATCTATTACCCCAATATATCTAGTGCCCATCTGACAATATACATATCGTGTTTCCCTGAAATAAGACCTACCCAGACAATCAGCTTTAATGCATCTTTTGGAGCAAAAATTAATATAAGACCCGGTCTTATTTTACTATAAGATCCGGTCTTATTTTACTATAAGATCCGGTCTTATAACATAACATAACATAACATAACATAACATAACATAACATAACATAACATAACATAACATAACATAATATCGGGTCTTATATTAATTTTTGCTCCAAAAGACACATTAGATAGAACTGATTGTTCGGCTAGGTCTAATTTTCAGGGAAACAGGGTAGTGATTGCAATGTTATTGACTATATTCCTTATGCTACACTCTACACACCCATGACTACTTTGTAACAACAAATTTTTACTTCTTAATACCTTCCCTTTTTTACCCAACCCCCCCAACCGTCCTCCTACCTGACAGTCATCAAAATGCCCTCTGAATCTATGAGTTTGTTTCTGTTTCGTTTCTTTTGTTTGTTTTGTTCTTTAGATTCCACATATGAGTGACATCACATTGCATCTGTCTTTCTCTGTCTGACATACTTCACTCAGCACAGTACCCTCAGCACAGGTCCATTCTCACTCAGCACAGGTCCATTCTCGCTGCCACAGATGGCAAGAACCCATTACCTTTCTTGGCCGAGCAATATTCCATTGTAATATATGTACCACCTCTCCTTTATCCATTCATCCATCATCAAACAGGCTGCCTCCATATCTCGGCAATTGTAAACAATGCAGCAATGAACATATAGAGGCACATGACACCTTGAAGTAGCATCTTGGGTTTCTTTGGATAAATACCCAGAAGTGGGATTGCTAGGTCTATCTTTGTCACTTGTTATAGCCTTTATTTTAAAGTCTATTTTGTCAGCTATAAGTATTGCTACCCCAGTCTATTATTTTTTCCATTTGTTTCCATTTTCATGAAATATCTTTTTTCTCATGCCTTTACTTTCAGTCTTTGTGTGTCTTTTCATCTAAAGTGAGTCTCTTGTAAATAGCATATGTAAGGGCCTTGTTTTCTTATTCCTTCAGACACCCTAGCTATTGATTGGATCATTTAATCCATTTACATTTATAGTAAGTTTTGATACATATATAGTTACTGCCATTATATTATTCATATATTTGATCTACTTGATCTTTTTTTTCCCCCTATCTTAAAGTAGTCCCTCTAAGATTCCTTTTAATACTGGTTTGGTGATTATGAACTCCTTTGGCTTTTTCTTTTATGGGAAGCTATTTATCTGTCCTTAGATTCTAAATGATAGTTTTGCTGGGTGAGTAATCTTGGTTGTAGGTCCTTGTTTTTCATCACTTTGAATATTTTGTGCAAATCCTTCTGGCTTGCAAAGTTTCTGTTGAGAAATCAGCTGACAGTATTATGGGAGCTCCCTTGTAGGTAACTAACTGCTTTTCTATTGCTATTTTTAAGATTCTTTGTCTTTGACCTTTGGTATTTTAATTATGATGTGTCTTGGTTTGGGCCTCTTTAGGTTCATTTTCTTTGGGACTCTCTGTGCTTCCTGGGCTTGTATGTCTGTTTCCTTCACCAGGTTAGGGAAGTTTTCTGTCATTATTTCTTCAAATATGTTTTCAATTCCTTGCTCTCTCTCTTCTTCTGGTACCCCAATGTTGTAAATGTTGGTGTTCTTGATATTGTCCCATAGGCCCCTTAAACTCTCCTAATATTTTTGATTAAGGAGTGTTTTAAGCTACCTTGTTTTCTAAATTGCTGATTCAGTCCTCTGCTTCATCTAATCTATGGTGGATTCCTCTAATGTGTTCTTTATTTCATTTTTGTATTCTTTATTTCTGAAAAGTTCTTTTTTATGTTTTCTAACTCTATTTTTATGTTTCCTATTATTTTTGTTGAAGTTCTCCCTTAGATAACTGAGCATCCTTATAGCTAGTGTTTGGAACTTTGTGTCTGGTAAATTGCTTGTCTCCATTTTGTTTAGTTCTTTTTCTGGAGCTTTGTTCTGTTCTTTTATTTGGGACATAATTCATTTTAGCTGCCCATCTATGTTTGTTTCTAAGTATTAGTTAGGGCTGCAAGCCAAATTTAGCCACAGCCTGTGTTCTGTCCAAGTCAGATACTGCTTGCTTGGGTTTTATGAAACTTTGAGGTATTTTAGGAAAGTCCACAGCATGAGACAAGACAGGCTGTTTTTTCAGAAAAGCCACTGGAAGTGGCTTGTGAGTTCCCAAATGTTGGCAGGGTGGGGTCTCAGGGAATTAGGACGAATGAATGGTGTTAGCCAGGTTGATAGAGACTTAGATAGAGCGCTGCCTGCGTTTACATGCTGAGAGAGTGGAGGGCTCAACTAAGGAACAATGGCTTCTGCCAACTCCTCCATCTGGGAGAAAGTTTCTCCTCTAGACCTTGCTCTGAAGCCAGACAGATCAGTTCTTCCCCATACTGTGTCTTTGGAACCTTTTGAGGTGCTTTCCCAAAGCTGTACCTCAGAGGGAGTGAGTTTGTCAGCAGGCAAGTCTATGCATGATCCCTTTAAAATGAGCACCAGGGATGCAGCCACCCTTGTCTCACTCAGTCACAGTCTCCACTGGTTTTCACACCAGGAGTTATGGTCTCTCCCCAGCACTGGAACTCTGGGATTGGATACCTAGTTTGGGGCTTGGACCCCTTGCTCCTCCAGGGGTGAGGGACCTCCACAGCCAAGATATCCCTCCCAGTTTTTAATGGTCACACACAAGTGTGAAACCAGACTGTTCCATGTTCCTGCCCCTCCTACCAGTCTTGAGATGGCTTCTTCTATATGTTTTTAGTTGCAGAGCTTCAGTTCAGCTGGACTTCAGGCCATTCTCAATGATTGTTATTCTGTAGTTGGGTTGTAATTTTGATGTGGTTGTGAGAGGAGGTAATAACAGCATTTACCTATTCCACCATCTTGACTGGATCTCTGTGAGGTCAAAATTTAGAGGGTATAGAATTTTCGTTGGAAAATATTACATCTTTCTTCCTAGCAATCTCTAAGTAAAATTTATAATCTCTTGATTATTAATATAGGCAATAAATCATAATAGTTAGCAGTGCCTGTGACTGTTACCACTAGAATTCATAGATACTGTCATATTCCATTACAGATTGTTGCTCATAGGTAAATAAATTGTTTGCATTTATTATTATTTAGAAAAGTATGGTAATTATTATATTTGCACTAAAATGTGTTAATAAAAGGGCACATATACTACTATAGCACATTTTTCTGTTTATAGTATATTGATAATTGTATTTTAACATATTTTTTATTGTGAGCATATGTAATTTAGTTTAGTCATCTAAAGATATTATTTTGAGAAGGTTCCTTAGCTTTCAATAGACTGCTAAAAGTCAATGGCACACAATAGGTTAAGAACGCCTGATTAATAGTTAACAGAAGTGTATTTTTCAAAGGCTAAGGAAGATATTCCCAAACAAAACTTCAGCACGAATAAAATAGCAGTACCTTTCAGAAACTAACACAGAGAAAATTCTGAACTGACAAGCAACCCTCTTTACAACTCAAGGAAACTAAGGATAGGAGACATGATGCCAAATAGTAACTCTTCACATACAGATACTTCTGTATCATAGAAGAATATGCTGGAACAGTGCCTTTGTTGCAGTCTTCTCAAATTAGATATAGAGCATCCTGGGAGGTGAAAAGATCACCTGACATATTTGTATTCTAACTTCTGGCACAATGTTGCAATTTGACTTTGCTAGTCCCTACACTTTTAGAATTTATTCCTTTACTTATATAATGAGGAAATCTAACACTTTCACTCTTTCAAATCTAAAATTCTACTCCAGGTACCAGTACTGCGTTGATTAATTTGTGTGTGTGTGTGTGTGTGTGTGTGTGTGTGTGTGTCCCCATATAAACAGATGTATTACTAAAGGGGCTTTGGAGTGGAATTTTATTGTATCAATTCTTCTACAATTAAAAAATGTTAAGGCTACCCCTCTTTTACACTACTTGAATTAATTAGATATTAACTATAGCCACATGTTTCAAAAACAAGTAGATATGTCTTAAAATATTCCAACTATTCATTAGCTACTCATGCATGTTTCTCCTAAGTTCAGCATATCATCAAAAATTTTAGTCAATTTTGCAGCACAAATTGTCAGAGCAGTTACCTTGATCACTTGAAAATTTCACATGTTGCTTGAAAAAAAATAGTTTCAAAATCTTTCTAAATTTATAAGTACAATGCTTTTTTCTTGAAGTGATTTTCAGTAACTTAAAAACATACCTATTTAATCCCAGCCTTTCCCCTCCCCCATCTCTTTGTGTCTGGTCAATGATATACACATTTTAATCTTGGAAACATGATAAATTAAGAATAACATTTGTAGCTATAATCTTTTAATTTTTCAAGAAACATTTCAGCTTTTGAGAAGTTTTGCATATGCTTGTAAACTTTCTTTATGAAACTCCCTATAAACCTAATTCTCCTATTAACATACTTAGCATTTTATAAAGAAAGGTTTGATGTTCTAGATTTGTTTCTAGACATATAAATATAATGGATAGTCTCCCTATAGAACCCATGCTTATTCAGTTTCTTCCATAAACTGTTAAAAATAAAAAGAGACAAGATTAAGAGGATTTTTATTTTTTAAAGGTCTCTCTCATTTCTTTACCTAAATCTCCTCCAATTGTTCTTATCAAATGAATTAAGTTGTGTATGGAAGAGCTGTTGTGGTGGATTGAGTCATTTTATAGCATAGTAAGTGGGTGGCTTTGTCATGAGGCTTTTCTATTCCTGTGGCCTAGGTGTCTTGAGTAATGCTATTAAAATTAGAAAGTCATCAATAAGCCTGGTAATGAAATAATAAACAAACAAACAAGGACAAGTATTTCTTGCCAATGACAAGCAGTTGTTTGTAAGTATGCTTTAACTCACAAATTGCTTTCACTTAATTAGTTTAATGTTTGCAAAGCACTTTGAGGATGAAAGGAAGGAAAGGAATTATATAAATGTTAGAAAATTTTAATGGAATCAATTTTCTCAGAAGCTGAAAGCTCACCAGCTGTCCATCTTCCTAGATGAGGATAGGAGAAATCAACCTCTAGAATTTCTCCAGGGCAACAGAAAGGACCCTTTGATGATATTCTGGCATCTGAGCTTGTTGAGAGTTTAAGAACCAACTTCTCCTTTCTTTGTGTTTTATTAATTATCAGGGAGCCTCTTTGAAAGGAGGAAAAATATGTGTAAATAATAAAGAAGATAAACTAGAGGAGAGGGCACTTAGTATCACTTTTTTTCCTTTTTGAGATAAGACCTGAGGAGCTGGGCATATCCTTTCTCTCCTCTTTTTCTCCTCTAGGACTTATGGAGCAAAAACGAGGGACTGTGTGAGGAAGAGCAAAAATAATTCCTTTTGATATGTCTCACAGTGGCAGTCTTTGTATCTGAGACAGCTAATTAAATAGCAAATAAATTAATTTGGATTTTGAATATTTTCACCTGAGCTGCTCTTCCTTGTAGGCATTCTTTCGAAAACAAAACTGATCGTCATTATAATATAGAATTTCAGCTACTTTTTTGTTCAACTATGCAAGTGAGCAGATTCATATTAGGATCATGAGGTGATTTTCAACATAATCAAAATCCAGAGAAGCTATCTTAGAAGACTCAAGATATCACTAGGATTCTAATAGTTAAATTAATACCTGTGTTCTAAAATGGCCTGTGTTTTAACTCTACCACAGGACATTCATGTAGAATATGAAAATCATTTCATTTCAAAAAAATGATAGAATAATATCATTTCAATAAAAAAAATCTTAACTGGAGACTAGCAAATTTGAAAATATGTTGTAGATTTAAAATGTCCTCCAAATAAAATGTGTATATTTTGAAGTAAACAAGTACTAGGTCTCATTGTTAAAGCACTCATATAAAGGAAATTGAAATATGTATATTTATTGATCTCTTCATTAAAATGAAACAGAGATGGAAAAAATATTTAATGATTCTCTATTATATATTTTGAACATTTTTATGAGCTGTTGGTAATTTTTTCTTTTAATATTAAATAGGATGGCATGTGTTGTCAAAAGTGAATGATTATTACTCAAATAAAATATACTCCCAAAGTGATACAAGCACTGTAATTTACTTTTCAAAGTTTGGGGGTGGGGGACTTTCACAATTCTATTTTACTAAAATAACAGATTAGAGGAAAAACCTAAAAACATTAATTTGTGTTCCAAAATTCAGAGAAATATTTGACTTCCCAGTAGCCAAATACATTAGAGATAAAAGTTGGTGTTTTGGAAATAAAATAATACTGAAAAATTAAACAAATTTAGTCAAAATAATTTAGTATTTAATTTTGGTCCATCAATAGAAAACCCAATTTCTTCAGAATAAAGCTGTGTAGATAGATATATGGTTAAAAACACTTGGACTTTGGGTGAGTTTAGACAATAGGGTTAGAGTAGAGCCCAAAGTTTAATTTAAATTTGCTTGCCATATTTAATAACATACTTAAAGGGACAGAACCTTTGCTTATGTGTAAAAACGCTTTTTTATTCTTCAGAAAGTCATTTTCCTCTGCCTAAAAACCGTCGATTAGGATAATATATATATATATATATATATATATATATATATATATATATATATATATAATATATATATATATTATATATATATATATAGTAATTAGGGTTGCAAAATGCCAAAAATGTTGGTTGTTGACGAGAATGTGGGATCTGGAATAAGAATGAAGAATAATTAATTGGGATACCACAACTGACTAAGGACTATTGTGAAAATTGCCTAACCACTATGTACCTTGATGTCCTCACCTGTAAACATGGATAATTATAATACCTGTCTGTTAGGTCGATGTTAAGTTTTAAAGAACTAATATCTGTCAGGAAATTAGGTCAATGGCTAGTACAGAGTTACTGGTTAACCAATGTCAGTCACTATTTGTAAGGAAGCCAGTAGAGTGTACTGAACAGGAACATGGAGGCTGCATTCAGATCTCACAGGTATGAACCCCAGTTCCAATACGTATGAGCCATGTGATCTTGGCAAGTTATTAAAATGATGTGTGCCTGCATTCCTATTTGTAATAAAGAATAATAGAACTCACTTAGACAAGTAGTCTGATTTAAATTTAGACCACACGTCTAAATTTGGTGGTGGTGGTGATGAGAAGGAGGTCACTGGGATACAGATGAAATCTGAAACCACAGTCATGGATGACAGTCTCTACTAGAAAGCCAATAGAAAGAGAGAAATAAAAGATTCAAATTAAAATTCAAAATGCCGTTTCTTTATGAAATCCTTTTGAATCTTTCCAGCAGGCACCTAGACCAGGTATTATTGTATTTCTATACATTCTAATGGCCGTGATAAGCCCTGGCTTATAAGAAATGGGATCGGTTACAAATCTGGATGCACTCATTAGAAACAAAGCTTCTTCTTTTCTCTTTCACTAGTCTAGCATTGGGCAAGTGGTTATGAGCCCTTCGGTTATGAGCCATTGCAGGTAGTTCATGGAACCTTGGGCATAGGATATAACAAATTGGGGACTTAGGAAAGGTAAGGGCTGGTGGGGCTAAGGTAGTGGGATAGAGACTTTAAAAATTGAATTAGAGAGCCAAAGTTTGAAAACTGGGAATGGTGCTTTCCACAAATCAGAATTCACTTGATTTGGGTTCATGAAGACATGCCCTTTTGTGAATTCTCTGTGACTTCTCTGTGAATTCTGTTCATACTCTGAATATTTGAAATTTGTTCAGGGTTTGGCCTGTGCTACCGTGTTTACCAAAAATAAGACCTAGCTGGACAATCAGCTCTAATGTGTCTTTTGGAGCAAAAATTAATATAAGACCTGATATTATATTATATTATATTATATTATATTATATTATATTATATTATATTTATTGTATTATATATTATATTATATTATATTATATTATATTATATTATATTATATTATATTATACCCAGTCTTATATTATAGTAAAATAATAAGACCGGGTCTTACATTAATTTTTTCTCCAAAAGATGCATTAGAGCTGATGGTTCAGCTAGGTCTTATTTTTGGGGAAACACAGTACTCCCTTTCTGTTTCCATTAGTTTGTTTCAAAAAGTTTTTTTCTTCTATTTTCTTGACCATCAAAAGTTCATCATTCTATCCTCCTTTTTATAATGCAATGAAAATTCCTTTGAGGATTTATTTTTCCTTGATAAATGTTACTGACAATAGAGATTAGAAAAATAAAACTATATATCCCCCTAACTCCACTTCTCCCTCCAGTATGCCTTTAATCATATATTGTCTAAGATGCCCAGAAAATACACATTGTAGAAATTTAGAAGTTAGGTAGATAGCTGATTCATTTCAGACAATTCAGTCACATGTTATTCAGTGTGAAGCTAAACAGTGTGCGTAAAATGAACTGGGGGGAAAAGTATTTGGGACTGTGAAGGTGAATGGTAAGAAAAAATAGTAATGGTCATGAAAGATGAGGGGGACGGAGGAGAAGAAAGGAACTTTATTTCCCCTTTTCGCTCCCTTTTCTACTTACCACTGTAGCAGTCCACAGGGCATGCCTCTAAGTCAGTATGGATTAACATACCTCCCTGTACACACATACCTACAAGCATAACATAAAAGCTGGCATTTGCCATTGTAAATGTTGATGATTGTGAGCATTAACTCTAATCCTAATAAGTTGCTTTTTTTCCAGGGAAATAGATTTTTAACTTCAATGTTTAGGTGTCTTAAGAAAAAATAAAATAAAATAAAAATAAAAAAGACTTCATAAATCTCTTTTATGCTTTGAATGACACTTAGAATCTTAACTTCCTGTTTTATTCCCATATTGCCTTGGATGATGCCAACTAAATTGGCAATAACAGCCAGTCTTTGACATGTTTTTGCTGACTACCTGTGGTTGAGCTGAAAAACTGGCTCACCAAAGTCTGAATGCTTAGTGAAAAAGTTAGATGAACAAAGACCTCATGTATTTTTGTTGGTCGATTATTAATGGCTGGGGCCATTTTGAGTATTAGCTTTCAGTCACTCCAGAACTATGAAACTGGAATTGGGAATACTAGCCACTTAGTGCTCCTTCTTGAAAGGGAAGATACTGGATTCTCAATGACGCAGGAAAGGTTGTAATTAAAGATGAATTATTTTTGAGACGCTGGTAATATTCAGAGACTACTAAAATTAGAAAACTTACTTTATGCAGATAGATATAGATTTCTTTGAAACAAGTATCTTTGAGTTGAATGTAATAAATATCCTGTTATTTAAATGACAATTGTTGTGACTCTTACTCTTGAATAGGGATACCATAAAGGAGGACGTATACCCACATACTTTGAAAATAATGGAAAAGAATGTCTAGAAATGCATGGATACTGAACTTAATGTCTTGTCAAGAGGTTCCAGACAATAGTATATATAAGACATCACCCTGATTCAGAGAGACTTTGTACGTGATGATTGTTGGCGGTGTGAACAAATTATCACTTGCATGTTAATCCTGAGGCAAGGATACTAACCATTTCTAACGCATGATTCTTATTTTCTTATACCTCTTTATCACTTTAGTTCATTCTTTCCTTTTCCCTGTAACACCTTTTTTTCCTCACGCACTCACTTAATACTTGCATTTTTATCTTGCAGTTGTTCTTCCCACGTGTCAACCAGTGCTTAAAACACTTTCTCTACAATGTTCAATTATAGTAAAATGATATTTCCACACCAAGCGGCATTTGACTTTACCCCACGAGCTCAAACTATAAAATATCTTGTGAGTGTTCCAGCAAGGAAGTTTAGGAAAGCAGATGTTCATTTTTCTATAGTTTTGTGTTTTGCAAGAATGAATAACAATAGGAACTTTTTCTACTTTAATCATTTATTTTAATAAAAAGTAGCACCTTAATTGTATTTACTTAAAATATAAATATTGTAATTCGTTTTTGTGTATTTTTGACACATTTTGGAGAAAAATCTTGAAATCAGTTAGCTCAGTAAAAGGGTTAAAACTTGTAGTGGAACCAGAAGCTTTCAGAAAATCCTTACTCTTTCTTTTCACACTTTAACAACTTGATATACTCCACTTATATCCTTTGTTCTCAGTATTTTTATTTATTTATTTATTTGTTTGCCATTTCTCAATTCATTTCTGAGTGGAGGCGGAGCTGGGAACTATGGCCCTCATATCCATATTAACATTGTAAGCAGGATAATGAGCAGGGAGGGGCAAAACAAGGAGGAATGAGACACAAGACTATTTCCACATTCACTAGATGATATAATTTTTGCATACTGTCATGTGTGTAAGATAGATATACCCGGGAATTATGACTAGGTAGTGGATAGGCCGTACTTCTGAATAAAATTATTTAAATGTATTCTAAAAATTCCATATTTTCTCAATGAAAAGTCCTTTTCTTACTCCCTTCCTCTTTTTCCAATGTCTTCCTTCTCTTTAATGCAGGAACTATTAATCATTTTTATAGATTTCTTTGTGGTTCCTCTGCAATTACCAGGTTATATCATATATCACATCCTCTTTCTCTCTTGTTAAACTTCCAATTTGACCTTCAGTCCTAAATATTCTGCTTACCCATTTCTTACTTGCAACTGATTACTATTTCTGCAGCTTTTCCCTTGTACCTGCAGGTCAAACTCACGACTTTACATGAAATCTTTCAATTTCTGCCCAATCTGCATCTCAGCTAGAACGGTCATGTAATTCTATTCAGCAAGTATTTCTAACTTTCCCTTATTCTGAACTGAGTAGTTTTCCTGGAACCAGTCATGAAAACGTAGATCCCAATTGCTAGGGAATGTCAGTATAGCCAGTTTTGTATCTTCTGGGCTGTCCATATTACAATTAATTGTGTTCAAGTCTATCTCATTTAAAAAGTTGTGAAGTCCTTGAGATAAGGCACTATGTTTTATTGGTATTTTTCTTTCCATTGTTCTGCATTGTGCCAAACTCTTATTAAATACTGAATGAGAAAAACTGAATTAAACAAGAATGGGAAATTTCTAGTGGTATGAGAGGAGAGATAGAAATGGAATACGTATAACATTCTTCTACACACAAAGATACATTAAGGGCTCAGACAGAACCAGAACAAACAAGTATAATGAATCTTATACTGTTCTAATTGTTCCAGGGTGTCTAGACCAATACCTACACTTTAAAAAAGAAAAATAACCATATTTAGAGAATTCACACACTATGTATAGATAAGCTGTATTTGTCTATTATAACCAGATAGACTAAATGAAAAAAATCTCTCTGATTCCATCAACACTGCAAGTGAGTCTTTCTTGCATTTACGAATAAGGAAGCCCACTTATTTTATCACTATTTGTTTTATGACTAATAACAGGCTCTTTGCGCCTACACAAAAGGATGACAATAGCAAAGGAAGCAATCACGGAAGAAAACAGCCTATCTATAATACTACTATCTTTATTGTGCATTAAGGATAAATACTATAAGTTGTTATTGCCCTCAACATCAAGTCTCTGTTCCAGTGTTCCAGAACGAAGAGCAGATTTATCAAGTAGTTTCTGCTTTGCAATGAAAGGCAATCATTAGCAATATGGTTAGACCACTTAAACTTATTTAATAGTCAGACATGTTAAAGTCCTTTCCAGATTTTCTAGTTAATAGAATTAACCTGTAGTATAATTAGACATGTCTGAATTAAAGTCCTTTTGCAATGATAATACCTGCAATAGAGGCGTCTCCAGGGATAAAGAGATTGGTATTCACATTAGAGGTAAATTTATTATTAGAACCACATTTATTCTTTGGTCTTTCATCCGTGAAGGATTCCACAGCTGGGTAGATTTGGAGGTTTTCTCTTCTCATCAACTATTTTGCCTCTTTTTTTTTTTTTTAAAAGAAATGTTGGCTTTCATTATAATTTCCCAATTTGAACTTTAATGACAAAATATTGTATCTCATCTTTTTCCTGCTGCTAGTAGGAAATGCGGAGATGGCATGAACAAATACAGTACAATCTCTAGCTTGGAAATTGATAAGGACATTTTAAAGAAATCAGTGAAATCACTGTAGCCACATTCATACTAAAATTTCTGAAGATAATCTAAATACCTTTGCCCAAAGTTCATCTCTTTTAGGCAATCTTCCCAAGAGTACAGACGATTCCAAGGTATGTTTCAACATCACATGTTTATAAAGAACTAAAAACTAAAGTGTACTAATTTACCTGTTTCTAATGTTTACACAAATACAAATATATGTATATATATTTTCCATGTCCTTTTTTAATTTATAGGTTTGCCAAGAAAACGTTCCTTATGTCGTCCCTTCTTCAACATTTGTTTCTGTACTGTGTTGTGCCCTCTGTGTAGGATGCATAGCCCATCAGTGGGTGACACTGAATCTCCTGTATTTGCTATTGTAGGAAGTATAAGCCATACATGTTCTTTGGAAATCTTTCAGACCCGTGTTCCTGCATCTCTTTGGCCTCAGAGAGCCCTATATGGCTTACATTCATGGCTTTACTTATACAGTAACACAGACTATAAATTAGAGCTTATAATTGGAGATTTACATTGTGTTACAAAACAGTTATGTCATTATTAGCTAACCTCTGAACTCCTTTGTATCATTTTGGTCAACCAGGACGTAAATATATATGACTTCTAGGCATTGTAAGAAAACAAACAAACACTGCACATTACCTAAAGCTCACTGAGATGGAGAATGGTAGTGTTATCCATTCTTCCTCTTAAGGATTTTTGTGTCTAATCAGATATAATATCACTTTCTTCTGGACTTCGGGGTTTCTTTGTTTATACAATTTCTCTTGTTCTTTTTTGTGTCATATTTGTCATTTTTAGATAGTTATCTATTCTACAGCAAATTTATAATTTTACACAGGAACTTTGTTATACATATTTCATGTCTTCCTAATGATTAATTTAATATTTGAGCTTCACAATTTTTGTTCTGAAGATCAAGTAAAATAAGTCATATGAAGATGCTGAAAACCGTAACTGGCTGTATAATTGCAATTTAGCCCAACATCTATTGAATATATGTTGACTATATAAAGGGGATTTTCTTTTCTTTATTCAAAAGTAGATACATAAAGAGAAAGATAATATGTGTTCAGTTTTAGAATATACTAGAAGTTGTATATTATCTCATTTAATCCACCTTAGCTGATCAAATATCTCCATTTCCTGATAAAGGCAATGAAGTTTCAAGAGATTAGTAAAGTCTACAGTACAGATATCTATACTTCATTCACTCCCAGATCTACTGAAAGTAATACTCATGTTCTTTCTTGTATCGTGCATTACTTATATGTTACGATTGCTGTGTAAGTAAACTGATATATGGCATGTGACAATTTTTACTTTTTAAAATCAAATACTATATAATATAAATTATTTTCTCTATGCAACGTAAGGAAGTCAAAACAACATCATGTTCTCCTACTTTCACTAAGGTACATGAGCTTATATAGAAGGGTGTAAGATTACACAATACACCTTCAGCCAAGTATTGTTTTAAGAATTAATTTCTGGTCTAATTATTTACATGGTATTGTTGTAAAGGTTCCTGGCCCCTGTCTATAGACCAGCTTATAGACCAATGACTAAAATTTTATAATAATAAAATTGTGCCTTTGTTATTGTGTCCAGCATAGTACTGGGTATTTAGAAGTTACTCCCTAAGAGAACACTCATTATGAGCAAATAAGGGAATTATGGGCCAGAATAAAGACAGCAATGTATTGTGGGAAGTGGACTATTACCAGTGGCTGGCTGACTTGGATAGCAGTTCTGGATCATTACTAACTACCTAAATGACCTGCAAAAGTCATATAATTCTTTATCTTCTGTTTTCTCATCTTTAACCTCAAATTCTTTACCCAGAAAAAATATATTTCAAATATTAAGGCAAAATAAAAATATTTTCAGACAAATAAGCATTGGAAGGATTAATCACATTTTAAGAAATGTATGTCGAGGTAAGAAATGTCCAAACCTGTAGAAAAGTTTAATGAGTTTATGTGAGCCAAACTGACGACAGTTGCTGGGAAACAAAATCTGAATGGATTTAAAAAATGCTCCAGAAAATGGCAATTTTGCAGCTTATTTTATACATTAGAATCAAAGGAGGAGACCTAAGGAGGGTTACATGAAATTCACTGGTGGTAGATTAAGGGGATGGGAAAAGCAAAGCAGGGAAATCTCTGGGATTGGATAAAAAGTGAAATGGAGAGACACATACTTCTTTTACACTGGTGGGCACAGGATAGCTAGCAATTAACATTTTACAGCACGTAGAGATAGTATTCGGGGAACAATATAACAGTGAGGGGTTCTGTAGTCTGGTGCTCTGATGCTGGCTGGTTGTGCCTGGGGGGGTCAGAGAAAAGGGATTGCCCTGACATTACAGGGGTATGCTATCTTAGATGCAAAAAGACAATAGACAGGCTCATTTAAGGTAAAGACTGACTTTTGTCAAGGAAGCTACAGGCCAGGATATGACTACCGGCCATGACCTGCTTTTAGTTAGCCATTTTTATGTTCAGACCATCATATATAGTTAATTTCGGTCTCTGAGTTTGTGGGGCCTGCCATACTGGTGTCCTCTGAGTTTGTCAAATTTAGTACATGGACCCTCTTTCGTCCACATGTTAAAGAATTAAAATTATACCAGAAGAAAATTTCCTTTCCTACAAAAAGGCATTAAGACCACTGATATTTATTATCACAGGTTAAATAAAAAACAGACTTTAAAAAGCATTAAAATATTTAATATCTTAGCAATCCAATTATTAAATAAAAATAATGACAATATATTGTGGGATTTATAATATATGCGGAAATGAAATAAGTGACAACAATAACACAAGTGCTAAGAGAAGAAAAAAGAAAGTACACAATTCTAAGTTACTTATACTAATTTTGAAGTGATATAATGTCACTTGAAGATAGACTAGGTGAAGCTAAAAATGTATCCTAAAGATACTAACGCAACCAGTAAAATAAAACACTGAAAATTATACTTAATAATCCAACTAATGAAATAAAGTAGAATTATAAGTATTAATCCCAGAGAAAGCAGAAAAAGAGGGAAAGAGAGTGGAGAAAAGATGGAGCATATAGAAAGTAAATAAAAAATTGTTGATTTAAACCCACTGCATCGATAACCACATTAAATGTAATTTTTCTCTTATCCTGCTTTTAAAACAATTATTTTAAAAAGACAGTTAATGTTTTATTTATAAATATTATGGAAATCAAAACATGTTATAAAGAAGTTTTACCTATAGTTGATACAAAAAAATACATTTCAACTTTCACTTTAATATGCAATCAGTTTCAAATCCAAATGTTACTGGAGTAATGACTCAGTCCTTTTGCCGGCACAGTAAAGAATTACAGATCAGCAAACATGAAAGTATAAAGTAAGGAAAGTTTATTAGGATATGTCCTAAGGGAAGATTGAGCCAAGTCAAGAGTGACAATGGCCCGGAATGGTTTGGGGCTTGAGCTTATATTGTTGGCTCTGGGCCAGATCTGCATGTGCTGTACAGACTTGGGTCATTTGATTGACAAGTGTAGGTTATATAACCCATTCTTTTCTGGGCATACCCTTACCCATAATGCACACAGGAAAACCCATGGCAGGGGTGGTTAAAACCACAATGCTAATTTATGTAAGTATATTATAATGAGAATAAGGTTAAACCAAGAGTAAGCTTTAGCATTTTGCGCAGACGTCAAAAAACAGATAATTCTGGTTGGATTTTATTTCCCTCTTTTCAGGAAATTCTTCCTCAGGGTTTGGATCTGGGTGGTCCCTGAGGAGTGAACCTGAGTGGTGCAAAAGCTGGTTAGATTATCACACACCCCTCCTGTTGCTCACGCCTATCTTCTGCCTAACAGTTTCAGGGATAGGAGTGGATCTTATGCAGCTGTAAAAACTTCTTTCAAGTCATTGAGCCAGGTATGCATGCTGTCTGAAGTAAACAGAATCATTGAAACTGGTATGCATAGTAAATATATAGTAAACAGAGTCATTAAGGTTTGGGGGTCTGAAAAAAGCAAAGAAAAGAAAAACTTTCAAAAAGTCCCAAGCTAAACTACACTGTTCAATTGAATTACACCAGAGGTTTAAATCTCAAAATAGAAGATGTAGTGTCACTGTTACACAAAAATGATATGAGGTTTGTAATTTATTTGTCAACAAAAAAGCATTTTCTCACATGATTAAACAGCTTTCCATTTTATCAGAAACAAATTTGCATAAATGTATTATTGAAACCTCTATTTAAATCAATGTATGCAGAAATAATTTATAATTCCACTTAAAATAATAACATAAACTTGGGGAAAACTATTTGAAGAAATTTGGAGACCAATCAAACCACAGAAGTCTTAAAGCATTAATAATGCTAGAGCATGGAATACACATGTTTCCCAGAAAATAAGACATAGACGGACCATCAGCTCTAATGTGTCTTTTGGAGCAAAAATTAATGTAAGACTCGGTCTTATTTTACTATAATATAGGACCGTGTCTTATATAATTAATATAATATATAATATAATATAATATAATATAATATAATATAATAACATAATGTAATATAATACCAGGTCTTATATTGATTTTTGCTCCAAAAGACACATTAGAGTTGATTGTCAGGCTAGGTCTTATTTTCGGGGAAACACAGTATATGCAGGTGAGCCTTATATTTACTACGCTTTTTGACCCTCTGGGCATTTGCCATTTCAAATCATAAAGCATAGAGAGGAAATTGAAAGCTGTGTAGAACTTGTGGAAGTCTCTATTAACTGACAAGAGAAATACTCGATTTTGGTACTATTAAACCAGTCAAAATTTGAGAAAACAGGTTTCTAGACTACGATATTGTGATTTATAATAAGAAATATATATATTTGATCTTCAACCTTGTTACTGGCAGCAGCTTCTAAAACCCAAGTAATTTCTTAAGTGATAAGACTAGTGGTAGCATCTTTTGTTATATTTGTGACTTTGTACTTAGTTCCTGAAATAGCTCCAGAGTAATAAAGGTGAAGAAGTGTCTTTTGTTTTTCATAACAATCCCCTTTCAACCACACTTGAGTTTTTGTTAATGAAGTGATTTTTGAAAGGTCTTTTGATAACCACAGGATGGGGGCAGGTTGCCAGGGGAACCATGTGATTAGAGGTTTGGAGCTTTGAATCCCATCCTGGATCTCTGCACTAGAGGAACTGAAGGTTGAATTAATCACCAATGGCCAATGATTTAATTAATCCAGCCTACCTAAGGAAACCTCCATAAAAATCATTAGCAACAGGATTTGGAAAGCTTCCAGGTCAGTGAAGAATTGGAGGTGCTGGGAACATGACATGCCTGAAGAGGGTATGGAGCTCTGTGTCCGTTTCCAAATACCTCACCCTATGCATCTTTTTCATCCCACTGTTCCTGAATTGTATCCTTTTATAATAAACCAGTAATCAAATAGGTAAACTGTTACCCTGGGTTCTGTGAGCTGCTCTAACGGATTATTGAACGGGAGAAGAGGGCTGTGGGAACCTCCAATGTACAGACAATTGTTCAGAAACACAGGTGACCACCTGGGACTTAGGATTGACCGTCTTATGAAACTGAGCCCTAAGCCGGTGGGATCTGTGCTAACCCCACGTAAACAGTGTCACGATTGAATTGAATTGTAGGACATCCAGATGGTGTCTACAGAGAATTGGAGGACTGCCTGGTGTGGGAGACCCCACACATATGGTGTCAGAAGTGAAGGTTTCTGTAAGTAGACAGAAAACTGAGTTTTTCCTTTCCTAGTCCATGGGACTGTTGTACCACAAAGTAGAAAGAAGGATATCCACTGTAAGAGTTTCTTTTATTATTTATAGTACTCTGAGAGTTCAAATAGATTTAGAAATTGTTCAAATAAGGGTGATATTTGGCATTCAGGGAAATGAATGAGATTTTTCCCAGAGGCAGCATTTTATATGGAAACAGAAATGAACTCAAATCAAATACATGATAAACACCAAATGATAAAAGGACATACAATGGGAAGAATTCAGAAATTGTTCTTTAAGAGGTAGTAGCATAATGAGAGAATGGAGACTGCAACAGTGGGTATGCGACAGTGAAAATGAATGGCACTGTCCCTGCTCTCGGGGAATTGTAGGAATGGAGAGAGGAGACTCATTAGGATGCCTAATCCAGTCAGGAGTGTGAAGAGTGGTGAGAGAAGATTTCCAGAGAAAGGCACCATCTATGCTGAGACTGAAAGAAAGAAAGGAACCTGAAGCATGCTGTTCCAATGAGAGGAAACATCATATAAGAAGGCATTGGGTCCACATGTTTAGATGTAGCCACTGAGAGTAATCGTAGTCCTATGGCATTGAGTCCCCACAGCACTGAATGTAAACAGATATGAGGAAACAGGAAAGAAATAGGCAGAGACTATTTCTGCCTATTTGGAAGATGTCTACGGGGGTGACACTGAGGCTTTCATCCTGGAAAAACAAAAGCAAAAACAACCTCAACTCTTCCCAGAGAAAGTTCTTCGACCTTTCCCGTACACCTGCCTTGCATACCAGAATTTTGAAACTGAAAGTTAGATTGATGTTATGTTTGGGCAGCTGAACTAGCACAGGTGACTGCCTATATCCAGACATTACATTTACTGGGGAAAATGCTTTTGAATTAATGTTTTTATTTATTAGTTAGCAGTTTAATAATCAAAGCTATTTACTTATTAAAGCTGAAGCCATTCCTAACCAATATAAGGAGGGAAAAGAAAAGCTGATGGTAATGGTTTTCTCACAGGAAAAACTCCAAGACTAAAATTTTGTTTTGAATGTCACCAATTTTGGAATATCTAACTTGATGTTTAGGTTCCTGAGAATGCAAGTTAGGAACCTTCTCAGGGTTGGAGGGAAGATAGAATGAGCTGGAAAGTCTGTGAAATGACCACATTCATCCTCACTTTAAACAGAGCAGCCTGGCTGCTTTAAGTGTCGAAATTTCCAAAAAGAATAATGTTCTACTTCTACAATATTTGAAAAATGACTAATGTGAATAATAATCTTCAGTTATATAAATAGCTATCTAAAATATTAACTATGGTAATTTTTTTAATCAAAATTTATTTTACACTTCCCTGTCAGAAACTTCTACCTATTCTGAGATTAAAAGGTTAGATGACAGCAGTAATTTGACCTAATTGTAGATAATATTATTTATGACATTTGTGAATCCCAGCAGCAGTAAGTTGGAGAAGTTTTGGTAATTTTCCAGAAAAGCATTATTGCAATTTAAAAGCAGATTGATGTTTTAAAACATGCAAATCTTTGTTTTGTTTTTCATGGCTTTGTTACAGTTTTGCTGATTATATTCTTGGTAGAAAATAACTTGTAAATTAAAATAAGCACCTAACAGGTGATAGACCTTTGGAAATGTCTAGCTGTGTTCATATAGAGGTGATTTGCATGGTCCAATATAATGTTGTTTTTCTAATAGACATTATTTTTTTAAAAAAAGTAATTTTAGGTTCACACCAAAATTGAACAGAAAGTCTAGAGTTTCCGTAAATATCCCTGCCTCCCACAGTCACCATCAACATCTCTCACCATGGTGGTACATTTGTTGCCATCGAGGAACCCACATTGACACGTCATCGTCACCACATCATGGTCACACATCACCAAGTCCATGGTCTTCATTAGAGTTCAGTTTTGGTGTTATATATTTTATGGGTTTTGACAAATGAATAGTGCTGTCTATCCACCATTACATTATAACATAGAATACACAATGGGTTTTTCAAAACAGATCAGAGGAAGAGGAGACAGAAAGTAGATTTGTGGTTGCCAGGGGCTGGGGACAGAACATGGAGAGATCCCCTGTTTCTATGATTTTTCCTTTTGTGAACATATCATATAAATGGAATTATACAACATATATGGCCTTTTTTGTCTGTTCTCTTCCATTTATCATAATATTGTCAAGGTATATCAATGTTGTAGCACATATCTGTAACTTTATTCCTTTCTGTGGATGAATAGTTTTCCATTGTATATATATATCATATGTTGGTTGCCCATTCATCAATTGATGGGCATTTGGGGTTGTTTTTGAACTTTCTGGCTATTACGAATATTGCTTCTATGAACCTTCATGTACTAGTTTTTGTGTAAATATATGTTTTCAATTATTTTGGCTATATTCCTGGGAATAGAGTTGCTGGATTATATATTAAGGCAATGTTTAACTATTTCAGGAACTGTCAAACTGTTTTCTAAAGCAGTTGCAAAATTTTACATGCCCACCAGCAATGTATGAAGATTTTAATTTCTCTGCATCCGCACCAACACTTGATGTTGTCCATCTTTGAAAAGGTCATCATATGGTCATCATAATGTGAAGTGATACCTCACTATGCTTTTTATTTCATTAACTTAATGACAAATGATGTTAACCATCTTCTCATGTGTTTATTGGCCATTTGAATATCATCTTGGAAGAAATGTCTATTCAAATACTCTGCCCATTTAAAAAATTATGTTATGTTTCTTCTTATTGTTGAGTTATAGGAGTTCTTTATTTATTCTGGATAAAAACCCTTTATCAGATATACAGAGGGTGCCAAAAATGTATAAACATTTTAAGGAAAAAACTGTATTAAAATTATGCTGTTGGTAACCACTCTGAACACCTCTTGAAACTGCAGAAGTCAAACGTGACTTGTATTCTTTTGTTATCGGTATATATTGAGTATTACAATTTTAATACAGTTTTTTCCTTTATTAAAATGGGTGTAGATATTTTTAGCACCCTCTGTATTATTCACAAATAATTTCTCCTATTTTGTGAGTTGTCATTTAACTTTCTGAATTTTGTCCTTTGAATCACAAAAGTTTTTAATTTTATGAAGTCAGTTCATCTATTTTTTCTTTTGTTTTTACTTTTACTTTTTCCAGAATGTCATATAATTGGAATCATATAGTAGTAGCCCTTTCAAATTGACTTCTTTCACTTAGTAATATGCCTCCCTGTTTTTTGGTGGCTTAATCACCCATTTCTTTTTAACTCTGAATAATATTCCATTATCTGGATGTACCATGGTTTTATTTATCCATTTACGTACTGAAGGCTCTCTTGGTTGCTTCCAAGTGTTAGCAGTTATAAACAAAGTTGCTAGAAACATCATGTACAGGTTTTTGTATGCACATACATTTTCAACTCCTTGAGTAAATATCAGGAGTGCAATTTCTGAATCATATGGTAAGAGTTAAGTCTAGAGTATGTTCTCAGTGTTCTGCATTTTGGCCATTATAATAGGCATGTAGTGGTAACTCGTTGTTTTAATTTGCATTTTCTTGATGACATAAGATGTGGAACATCTTTTCATATGTTTATTTGCTATCTGTATATGTTCTTTGCTAAGGTGTCTTTTAAAGGCTTTGGCCCATTTGTTAATTGTTTGTTTTCTTATTGATGAGTTTTAAGTGTTCTTTGTATATTTTGGGTAACAATCCTTTATCAGATGTGTCTTTTGTAAATATTTTCTCCCACACCTTGGTTCATCTTGGAATTCTTTTGATGTTGTTTTCCATAGAACAGAAGTTATTTTTTTTTTCATTTTAATGAACTCCACCTTAACATTAATCAATTATAATCATTTCATGGAATGTGTCTTTGCTATTATATCTAAAAAGACATAACCATATGCAAGGTCATCTAGATTTTCTCCTATGTTATCTTCTAGGAGGGTCGCATTTTACATTTGGATCTATTTTACATTTAGAGTGAAATTTTGTGAAGGGTGTAAGGTGTGTGTCTAGATTCATGTGTTTTTGTTTGTTTGTTTGTTTGTTTGTTTTTGCATATAGATGTCCCATTGCTTCTGCACCATTTGTTGAAGAGATTATCTTTGCTCCATTTTATTGCCTTTGCCACTTTGTCAGAGATCAGTTGATTGTATTTATGGGGTTCTAAGGTATTTCTGGGATACCCATTCTGTTTATTAATCTGTTTATTCTTTCACCAATACCACACTGTCTTGATTTCTTTAGCTTTATAGTCTTGAAGTTGAGTAGCATCAGTTCCCGGACTTTGTTGTGCTGGAATTTTGACTGAAATGGCATTGAATCTATAGATCAAGGTGGGAAGAACTGACATCTTGACAATATGGAGTCTTCCTATTCATGAACAAAAAATATTTCTCCATTTTATTTAGTTCTTCTTTGATTTTGTTCATCAGAGTTTTATAGTTTTCCCCAAATGGATCTTATGCATATTATGTTAGATTTATACCTAAGTATTTCATTTTTGGAGATGCTAATATAAGTGGCATTATGTTTTTAATTTCGGTTACCTGAAATTAAATAACAATTCAGTTCATTGTTCGTATTTTGAAAAACAAGTGATTTTTGTGTCCATATATCCTACACACTGTTAGAATCACAGTAGTTTCAGGAGTTTTTTTATTTGCATGTTTTGTCATTTTTTTTCAGATTTTCTATGTACATGGTTATGTCACCTGATAACAGACAGTTTTATGGCATTCTTCCCAATTTGGTATACCTTTCTTCTCTCTTATTTTCCTTTTCTTTCTCTCTTTCTTTTTTTCTTTCTTTCTTTCTTTCTTTCTTTCTTTCTTTCTTTCTTTCTTCCTTTCTTTTTTTTTTGTTTTGTTTTGTTTTGTTTTTGTTGTTGTTGTTTTTTTCTTTTCTCATGATGTTAGCAAGAAGTTCCAATATGATGTTGACAAGGAGTGATGAGGGGGGACATCCTTGCCTTGTACCTAATCATAGTGAGAAAGCTTTGAATTTCTCTCTGTTAAGTACTGTTACCTGTAGCTTTTTGCAGATGTCTTTATCAAGTTGAAAATGTTCTCTTCTATTCTCAGTTTAATGAGAGTTTTTATCATGAATGGGTGTTGGATTCTGTCAAATGCTCTTTCTGCATCTATTATATAATTATGTGATTTTTCTTTTTTAGTTTGTTAATGTGATGAATTACATTAATAGATTTTCTAATGTTGAACCAGCCTTGCATACCTGGGATAATTCTTAGTTGATCATGGTGTCTAATTTTTTGTGTGTTTCTTTTTTCAAGTTAATAATATTTTGCTGAGGACTTTTGCATCCATGTCCATGAGAGATTTTAGTCTGTGGGTTTCTTTTCTTGTAAGGTCTTTTCTTGTAATATCTGGTTTGGGTATTAGGGTAATGCTGACCTCATAGAATTAGTTAAGATGTATTCTCCCTGCTTCTATCCTCTGAAAAAGATTATAAGAATTGGCATAATTTCTTCCTTAAATGTTCGGTGGAATTCACCAGTGAACATATCTGGGCCTGCTGCTTTCTGTTTTGGAAGGTTATTAATTATTGTTTCAATTTCTTTAATAGTTATACATCTATTCAGATCATTTATTTCTTCTTTGAGTTTTGGTAGATTGTGTTTTTCAAGGAATTGTTCCTTGGTTATCAAGTTTGTGATTATAGAGTTGTTCACAGCATTTCTTTATTAACCTTTTAATTTCTATGGGATATATATGTGATGTCCTCTCTTTTATTTCTGATAACAGTAAATTGTGTCTTTTTTCTTCTCAGTTAGTTTAGCTACAGGCTTATTGATTTAATTGATCTTTTTAAAGAGCCAGCTTTTGGGTTCATTGATTTTCTCTATTAATTTCTTGTTTTCAATTTCATTGATTTCTGCTCAAGTTCTTATTATTTCTTTTCTTATGCTTACTTTGCATTTAATTTGTTCTTCTTTTTTTAGTCTGTAAGGTGAAAACTTAGATAATTGATTTTAGGTCTTTATTCTTTATTTAACATATGTATTCAATGTATAAATTTTCATCTCTGTTTCCCTTTTGGTGCATCCTACAGTTTTAGATAAGTTATGGTTTTGTTTTCAATTTACTTCAAAATAGTTTTTAATTTCTCTTGAGATTTTGCTGATGCATGTGTTATTTAGAAGTGTGTTGTTTACTCTCCATGTATTTTGGGATCTTCCAGTTAGCTTCCAGTTATTGATTTCCAGTTTAATTCCATTGAGGTCTGAGAGCAGACAATGTATGATTGCTATTCTTTTAAATTGGTAAGGTATGTTTTATGGCCCAGAATGTGGTCTATCTTAGTGAATGTCCCATGTGAGCTTGAGATAACTGTGCATTCTGCTGTTGTTAGGTAAAGTACTCTATAGGTAGCCATTACCTCCAGTTAATTGATGATGTTGTTGTGTACAACTATATCCTTACTGTTTTTACGCCTGCTGGATAATCCATTTCTGAGAGAGGAGTGTTGAAGTCTTCAACTATGATAGTGGCTTCATTTGTTTCTCTGCAGTTCTATCAGTTTTTGTCTCACATAGTTTGACACTGCTGTTAGGTACATACACATAAAAATTATTATGTCTTCTTGGAGAACTTACCCCTCTAAAACCCTTCTTTTCCCCTAATAATTTTCCTTACTTTGAAGTCTGGTCTGTCTGAAATAAATATAGTTACTCCTACTTTCATTTGATAACTATAAGCATAATATATACTTTATCCATTTACTTTTATAATAATTTATATGTGTCTTTATATATAAAGTGCATTCCTTGGGACAACATATATTTGGGTCATGTTTTCTTGATCAGTTCTGACAATCTCTTAATTGGTGCATTAGACCATAGACATTCAAAATGACTAATAATATATAGTTTGATTAATAACTACCATATTCATTGTTTATATTCTATTTGTGTCCCTTGTTCTGTATATCTATTTTTGTTTTCCACTATTTTTTGTAGTTTTAATTAAACATTTTTCATAATTCAATTTTTCTCTCATATCTTAATATATTAGTCATACTTATTTTTAAGTCATTGCCCTAGATTTTACAATCTACATATGCAATGAATTTAAATACATTTTAAATAACACTGTATCACTTCACTATAATAATAAAGTAATCCTAATTCCTTTCTCCCATCCCTTGTGTTATTGTTGTCATTGAATTACCTTATATATAAACATATATATAAGCCTGTATATGATATATACATAGCATGCATAATGAAATACATTGTTGTTATTATTTTGAACAAACTTACCTATTGTATCATTTAAGAATAGGAAATATTAATGTTCTAATTTCACTTTTATTTATTCCTTTAGTATGCTCTTCCTTTCTTTATGTAGATATAGTTTCTGAGCTATATTATTTTTTTCTCTAAAACAACTGCTTGTAACATTTCTCACAAGGCAGGTCCACTGGGAACAAATTCTTTCAATTTTTGTTTGTCTGAGAATGTCTTTATTTTTTCATCACTTTTGAAGGGTAATTTTACAGGGTACAGAATTCTGGGTTTGTGGGGTTTTTTTTTCTCTCAACACTAAATATTTTACTCCTCTCTCCTTGCTTGAATAGTTTCTTGGAAGTTAGATGTAATTTTGTATTTGTTTTTGTATAGATGAGGTGTTTTTTTCTTTCTCTTTGATTTTTCTGTTGTTTGGAAATCATATGCCCAGGAAGTTCAAAGGAAGCCTCTGAACTTCCTTTTCCTATGAGTTTTTAAAATACTCTTTAACCTAAATTAACTGACAATTCTGGGAAGGAAAATATTAGATTTACTTAAAATAAGAAAATCTTGAGGCTTATAGAGAATAAATGACCTATGATTTATCCAAGTTCACATAACTGGCATAGCAAGTGGTGCTAAGGTTTTACTTGAAGTTGTCTGAGTCTGATGGTCTAGGGAAGATGCCAGATTTGGAGGTGGAGACAATTTCAGGCTGCCTGTTTTGTTCTACATTGTTCAACCTGGCTCACCTTTATGTTGAAGTCCTCAAACCATTTTCTTACCAAAACACCATAATGGTACCTGGAGACAAATTTATTAAAACACTGAACTTAATGCCTGGTGCACCGTTGGTATTTGAAGTATATCTGATAAATGAATAAGTAGGTGAATGAATGAAAATATGGACTTTCTTTCTTAGTCTTTCATGCCTTTATTTACTGACCCTCTTTCCAAATTTGTTCCCATTATTCCCTATATCCCCCTGATTCAGAATGTTTCAAGTAATCTAAATCATTTTAGTTTTGCTCGTACAGGATATTCCAAGTGCTCTATCCCTCATGTCTTTTTTTCTCAGCTCACACCAAATTATATTTTTATGTCTGTGTTGTAACTACTAGACAGTGAGCATCTTAAAAACACTTGCATTATTATTATTACTATTATTATTAATCTTTGTATTACAGCGTTTGAAATATAAAAGTTTCTCAATAATTATTTTCAATTGATGAAAGCTAAAAACATTTGTTTAAAATACCAGCTCTATTTCACAAAGTTGATGCCTTGTATGTTTAGTGCACATATGAATAAATGAATATATAAAACTTGTTCTTAAGTCAGACTGCTATAACAAAATGCTATAGACTGGGTGGCTTATAAACAGCAGAAATTTATTTCTCACAGTTCTGGAGGCTGGAAGTACAAGATCAGGGTGCCAAAATTGTTGGGTTCTGATCAGAGCCCTCTTTCCAGTTGCAGACTGCTAATTTCTCATTGTATCCTCACATAGCAGAGATCAGAGAAAGGAAGCAAGCTCTATTGTGACTCTTATAAGCACACTAATCCCATGATAAGGGTTCCACCATCACGATCTCATCTAATTGTACCGTGTTTCTTCGAAAATAAGACCTAGCTGAACCATCAGCTCTAATGCGTCTTTTGGAGCAAAAATTAATATAAGACCTGCTATTATATTATATTATATTATATTATATTATATTATATTATATTATATTATATTATATTATAGACCCAGTCTTATATTATAGTAAAATAAGACTGGTTCTTATATTAATTTTTTTCTCCAAAAGATGCATTAGAGCTGATGGTCCGGCTTGGTCTTATTTTGGGGGAAACCTGGTAATTACTTCCCAAAGGCACCACCTCATTTTTTTTTTTTTAAATAAACACATTAAAGATTTTATTTAACTCATAAAATTAAGGAACACAGGTCCAGTAAGATGTCACATCCAGTTTGAAGGACAAACCAAAACACAAACACATTTGAAGATGAAGAATATGGGAATGAATGTGCAAGTAGAAACATAACTGGCACCACCTCTTAATTACCATCACACTTATGGGTAAGGTTTTATCATATGAACTTTGGGGGGAACACAAACATTTAGCTCATAACAAAACTATATATAATACACACACACAGACACACACACAATACTGTTTCATAATGCAATATTTTATTATGTTTCATGTATATATGATAGTAAAGCATATGATTATGGTTTTATTTATATTTGCAGCAATTATGGTCATCTATACATAGTATTACATTTAATGGTGAGACAAAATAGAGGCAAAAAATATGAAAATAATTTATATAACACAGTCTAAAAAGTACCAATATATTAAGTTACACTAAAAGTTTTCAAATTTAATTAGACATATCAAACTTTTATTTAGCTTCATATTTTTGAAAGTACTTCATCAGTAACCACTTCAAATGTTTAAAGTACAATAATTAATTAGCCATTTCACACAAAATGCTTCAGTAAATGAGGCTTGCTCTTCTTCTATAAATTAAGAAATGAGTTAAGTTCACATAACACCTTAGCAACTGTTATTTTATTAATGGCAGGAGTATATTTTAAAGTACTTTTCTAATAATTCCTTTATTACAAACACTATTTCAAAATAAAAATATTAATATCAATGGACATAGGAGAAATGGATCCAATGTTTAACTTAACAATCATATATTAAAGGCCTAATTCTCTATTATTTGATTCTCTTTATATATAACTCTGCCTATGTAGTTTTACCCATTTTTACATTTTCCTACATGCATAAATAGTACCTTTTATTATATTAGATATGTAAAAGTGAGGCCAATTTCTTGATCTGGGTCTTAGTTTGTTATATAAAATTATACCAAATTTAGAGAGTTGTTTAAATGACTGAATTAATGTGAAGATTTTAGCGTAATGTTGGGTTCATGTTGGGTATTCTCCAATGGTTGGAGAATATTCTTCCTTCCCCTATATCTTTTCAGCAATTCCATATCTATTCATAATTACATTGTCTGGGGATGGGCACAGTAGCGTACCACTAGCTTGAATAAACTTAATAATGAAAAGTTAACGGATATAACACATGTCCTTTGGCTAAAGACTTGAGCCTCAAACCACATTTATGTGTGAACTAAAAACATGCCTGACTTGTACCGGTTCATGTGTTTCCCCTGACATACTCATGTCTGTATGAATTGCTTTTTCCTTAAGTATTTAAGTCCAACCCCAATATTCTTTTTCTCAATATAATTACTATGCCTTTTACAAAACCAAAAAGTTTCAGGTGACATAGTATGAACTTTCTACTCTTCAACATGAGGTTTCTATCATTTCCTCCTTATATATGCACAGTTATGTTTTAGGCTATCGGGTCCATTTTTGTCTCTTCCCCATATGAAGAAAAACAAACAAACAAATAAAAAACATTTGCTTTCATTGAAAATATAGGACACAAAATGTCCTCTGATGAGAAATAATGATTCTATTCTACCAGTCAGAAATATGGAATGGAACAGGAAAAAGTAGGGATATTTCCTATAGTTATTTAGTGTGTAACCAAAAACAAAGTTATGATATATTTTTGCTTAGATGTGTTGCTCACAATAATATACAGTGATATTATAGCTTGGCTGGCTCCTTTGTTCATGATTTTACCCAGGTAGGACAGATTTATGGCTGAGGTCTAAACTATAAATTAGTCTACCATGGTTAATCTGATAAATGTCCCACAGAATTGGCACAATCTTTTGTGTGCTTATCATGTGCTTATAAAGAGAAGCAGTATTGTTCACCATGTATGTGTTTGTACTGTGGAAGGCATGATTACATTCAAAGGCCTCATTGAAAATATTTTTAAAATATAATCATGGGTAAAAAATATTTTAAAAGCTTATATCTAGAAAGTACAGTTTAGATAAATCATTCTTTTCATAGAGTATATACTGTAGAAAACAAATGCAAATTGGCCAGCAAAAATTTGGGCATGACCAGACTCAAAAATGAAACAAACTGATAGGTTCGCCTGCCAGCAGTGTTGCAATTCTGACTAACAGATGATCATTTGGCACCTTAGAACATGGAATGATTGACTCTACCTGACCAACATTTCACAGATCCTAGGCTGGTGCAGGTAGAGGTGGGTAATTACTTCAGCCACCCTAGGGGGAAAGAGGGAGCAGGTGTTAGGCTGCCATTGCAGCTCCAGTTTCAGCTCATTTAAAATATAAATGTAGCTAGTGGTAGGAGCCAAGAAATGTGGGTCAGTTGAGATTTTTGCCATCTCAATTTGGGGGATTATAATTGAGTTTTTGCCTCTCTGACCTGATTCTTTCTAGTACATTTCCCATATTGGTAACTTTAAAATTTAACTTTTTCCCTAAGCTCTTTGTGTCTTTTTAGAGTCACTGAGTATAGAACTCGCATGCTGTTTCAGTAACAACTGACAAATTTGTCTTTTGAGAGATTTACTGCACCGGCTTATCTGACAGAAGCGCTGATCACAGAAAGGATAGATTTATCTATTTGTTTCGTGGAGTTCTTTATTCTATTATAGCCACAGAAGAACTGGAAGAGGGAAGGCGGAGCAAGAGAGTGAGTGACTACAAAGGGAAATGATTAAAAAAAAAAAAAGAACAAATTAAATTGATGGAAAAAGAACCTAAGTAGGAAAAATGATCCCTTTTTTTCTAGTTAAGAAAAAAAGAAACATAATAGGAAAAATTAATAGTCAAATATTAAATGTGACTACTCTTGATTTATTACTCAAAATGACCTACTGCGTCTCAGTATCTCATTAGCCTTCTTCTCTTGCTCATACTTACTGATCTATGTTTGCACACAGCACACTCCTGTGAAGATGTCTCATTTTTCAAGTACATTTCTTGCTAACTGAGGCTTGTCTTCTTAAAGGTCAAATTTGGGCAGCAAAAGATGTTTATTTGTTAAATTTCCTATTTAACTATTCTTGATGGGGGAATAAAAAACTGCTCTCCTAAAAGCATTGCATGTTTTTTTCTGTTTTTGTAACCAGAGACTACTGAGCACAATTACCTTTTACTAATGACACAGATACATTAATATGAGCACCTTTCCTTTTGAAAATGATCACACCTATTTATCCATAAAGGCTATTGAGGAATCTAGTACTGTTTGCCCTATAATAAACTGGATGTGCTTTACAAAATTCTTTTGTGTTTCAACAGATATCTATGGTTTCACTTCAATTTCAGGATGTAGGTTTTCACTTCTTGCAACTGCTTTATAACTGCTCCTTTCTGCACCCCCTAATATACCCCTTTGAGTGTGCCTTGGCCAGGGAAAAGAGATAATCACCTTTGTATAATTGGGTGCAAAATTATTTTTGAAGATATCATCTAAGAGTTAACCGCAAAACTTTTGTGTGTTATTTTATTGATTAGAGGAAATTTTTTGTTTCGTCCTGGATTTCAGTCATATTCCAAATGGTTGAGGTTGTTGAAAATCAAACCTTAAAAAAATAGGATGTCATTCTTTTCTTTTTTTTTTTTTTTTTTTTTTTTTGGTGTGTGTGTATGTCTGTTTTCACTGTGTTCCTCTATTATTTAAATATATTTCATTTTATATCATTTCCTACTTGAACTTTTCCTCATTCTTTGATTTAAAATTGATGTTTCATCTTCCAACTCCTAGTGGTCTAATTTTTTATATTGGCTAGATGACATAACATTAATTTACGTGTGAAAATTATTCTGCTTGAGTGGTATAAAGTTTCCCTTAGCATTATTTTATGCATCTACCAGATTATATTATGAAATCTAAAATAACTTTATTTTCTTTACATAGCATATACTACATAAAACTTAAATAGCTTAATTCATTTTTATACATCACTTACAACTTCCATATTCTAATTTATAACTTTTAATTTCTCTGACCATGTTTGGTACATAGTTGCCAACACAAGAGTATACTTTTATAAGAAGAAAGTAACAAAACTTAAAAGAGATGCCAGGAAGTTTCAGTATATGAAATTACTAATATTATATATTGTTGTGAATATATTGACATGTGCATCTTCTGGGAATGTATTTAAGAATTTGAAAGGGAGTATTTTCAGAAATTTTGCATAGTAACTTAACCATAGGTATTTGGATCACAATTGAGTATGCTTCAGAACTTTAATCACTTCTCTGAGGGTCCATTTCTTCCATAAATTAGCTGTAATATTTTCAATCATACCTCATTTTATTGCACTTTGCTTTATTGTACTTTGCAGACATTGTGTTTTTTACAAATTAATGGTTTGTGGCAACTCTGCATTGAACAAGTCTAGCAGCATCGTTTTTCCAACATTTGCTCACTTCATGTCTCTGTGTAACATTTGATAATTCTTGTAATATTTCAAACGGTTTCATTATTAATATCTTTGTTATGGTGATGTGTGATCTTTGATGTGACTACTATAATTGTTTTGGGGTGCCATAAGTAATGCCCATATGACAAAACTTAATCAATAAATGTCATGTGTGTTCTGACTGGTCGGTCCACTGACTGGCCATTTCCCCATCTCCCTCTACCTCTTCTTGGGCCTCTATATTCCCTGAGACACAATAATATTGCAATTAGGTCAATTAATAGCCTTACAATGGCCTCTAAATGTTCAAGTAAAAGGAAGAGTTGCATGTCTGTCACTTTAAATCAAAAGCTAAAACTGATTAAGATTAGTGGAGGAAGGATGTCAAAAGCTGAGACAGACCGAAAGCTAGGCCTCTTTTGCCAAAGAGCCAATTTGTGACCACAGTGGAAAGGTTCTTGAAGGAAATAAAAAGTGTTACTCCAGTGAACACATGAGTGATAAGAAAGTGGAAACAGCCTTATTGCTGATAAGGAGAAAGCTTTAGTGGTCTGAATGGAAGATCAAACCAGCCACAATATTTCCTTAAGCCAAAGCCTAATCCAGAGCAAGACACTCACTCTCTTCAAGTCCATGAAAGCTGAGAGACATGAGGAAGCTGCAGAAGAAAATTCTGAATCAGAGGTTTAGGGAAAGAAGCCGTCTCCCTAATATAAAAGTGCAGGTGAAGCAGCAAGTGCTGATGTAGAAGCTGCAGCAAGTTATCCAGAAGATCCAGCTAAGATAATTCATGCAGGTGGTTACACTAAACAACAGATTTTCAATGCAGATGAAACAGCCTTATATTGGATGAAGAGGCAATCTAGGACTTTCATAGATGGAGAGGAGAAGTCAATGTTTAGCTTCAAAGGACAACCTGTCTCTTATTAGGGCTAATGCAGTTGGTGACTTTAAGTTGAAGCCAGTGCTCATGTACCATTATGAAAATACTGGGGCCTGTAAGAATTATGCTAAATCTACTTGGCCTGTGCTCTATAAATGGAACAATAAAGCCTGGATGACAGACCTCTGTTTACAACATGGCTTACTGAATATTTTAAGCCCACTATTGAGACCAGAAAAAAAAAAAAAAAACACACACACACACACAAAACATTCCTTTTAAAATATTACTGCTCACTTACTATGTACCTGGTCACACAAGAGCTCTGATGGAGATATACAGTGAGATCAATGTTGTTTTCATGACTGCTAGCACAACATCTATTCTGCAGCCCATGGATCAAGGAGTATTTTTGACTTTCAAGTCTGTTATTTAAGAAATATGTGTTATAAGTCTATAGCTGCCATAGAGAGTGATTCCTCTGATGGATCTGGGTAAAGTGAATTGAAAATCTCTGGAATGGATTCACCATTCTAGATGCCATTAAGAACATTTGTGATTTCTGGGAATAAGTCAAAATATCAGCATTAAGAGGAACCCGGAAGAAGTTGATTCTAATCCTGGTGAATGACTGAGAAGTTCAAGACTTCAGTGGAGGAAGTAACTGCAGATGTGGTGGAAATAGCAAGAGAGCGAGAATTAGAAGTAGAGCCTAAAGATGTAACTGATTTGTTGCAATATTGTTATAAAACTTTAACTGATGAGGAGTTAAGCATAAGAAAGTTTTTTGAGATGGAATCTACTCCTGGTAAAGATGCTGTGAAAAGACTGAAATGAGAACAAAGGATTTAGAATAGAACATAAACTTAGTTGATAAAGCGGCAGCAGGGTTTGAGAGGATTGACCCAAATTTTGAGAGCAGCTCTGTGGATAAACTGCTACTAAACTGTATCACATGCTACAGAGAAATAATTTGTTAAAGGAAGAGTCAATTGATGCAGCAAAGTTCATTGTTGTCTTATTTTAAGTAATTGCCACATCCATGCCAACCTTCAGCAATAATCACCCTGAACAGTCAGCAGCCATCAGTGCTGAGACAATACCCTCTATCAGTATAAAGATTACAACTCACTGAAGGCTCAGATGATGCTTTGCATTTTTTTAGCAATGAAATATTTTTAAAATTGAGATATGTATATCGTTTTCTTAGACATAATGCTATTGCACACTTAAGAGATCGCCGTATAGTGTAAACATATTTGTATATGCACAGGGAAACCAAAACATTCATGGGACTCAATTTTTGTGGTGGTCTGGAACCAAACTGCAGTATTTCTGAGCTATATCTCTATTGCAGAGAGTGAAATGTTATGTAGAAATACTTAGCACCATATTGAGTAAATGGTGAATGTTTAATTAATTATATTTTCATTATTTGGCTGTTTTAGGTTTTCTTCATGATTATTTAAATGCTGTTTATATAATTTGTTCTCAATGGATTTGGAAAAATTAGCTTCACCTTTCCCACTGTCAACCTTTGCTGTCTGTTGATCAAACTTGAGATGTCCTTGTGGCTCCTCTTCAACCATGATTATTTCTTCACTTTTAACTTTTATTGCCAGTCTCTTTTCAGTATAGCCTTTAGGATATCACAAACGAGCTCGGTGTACTCTGAGCTCGTCATACAAAAGAAACTTAGGTGCTTTTATGATCTCACGTGTGAATGAAAATAACAAATACCTACCTTTTAAATGTTGTAAAAGTTAAATAAGTAAATATATTTGTAAGTCATAACACAAAGCCTCCCAAATGGGATATAGTCACACAAAAAATACCTTTCTTCCTGCCAGTTTGCACTGGGCCTCACACAGAACAGCCACTGAGAATTCCCTGTTCTGATGAATCTCTAATTCCTCTGGTTTGTTCAGGGACTTTCTGACGTAAGATTTTGCAAGTATTTTTTTTTTTTCCTTTTTCCCTGCCGTATTTTATCCAAATGTTTTAAACTGGCTTGAGTCATTGGCTTCCTCCACAGTTGTGATTTCTACTCCCCTCTTGATTATGCTGTTTTTGGCAGTTTTGATGAATCTACTTCTCTTGTCCATTCCAGAATGATCCACACTCAGCACAGCCTACCCGCTGACAAAATTATTCAAGTGTGACAGTCCTGTAGTGATGAGCATTAAGAGCACATCTTTTCTTTCCCAAGTTCAGTGTCTGCATTCCTGGGGTCAGTAGGCATCTAGATGAGCTAACCAGAACTCATTCATAGAATTTTGATGGAAATAATGACTAGTCTAGAAATTGTCATATAAGGAATGGTAGTAAGAACTGAAAATGGCCTTTTACCTTAAATGAAAAATTTAAAAGAGGATATAAATGCTCTTTTCAGGTAGAGATTAAGGAAAGGCTGCCATAAGGAAACAAGAAAAAACTTTTCTCTTACTCTAATACCAGAAAATGGGATTAAGTCACATGAAAGAAAATGAAAGATTACAGGTTAAAAAACAAAAGGCACAATATGAAAAAATAATAGAAGTTCAGTAAGGAATTCCTTCTTAGTAAAAATATGAAGCAGTGAACAATACTTCTTTCTTCCCAGTCTCCACTACATTGGGGGTAAGATGTGGAGAATAGATGAGAGAATTAATGCTAAGAGTAGATTATGAGGCTAATTGGCAATTAAGCTGCTTTCAGTATCAATATTAATATTATTTAATCCTCTTTGAATTTTTTGAGGTAAGACACAAACAACGAGACTTTCCCTAAGAAAATAGTATATGGGCTGCATAAATGATATGGGGAGATTTAATTAAAAGTAATTAATAAATAACAGTTATATATGAAACTAACGGTAGTCTGTATAGAATATACCTATGAAACTCCTGAACAAACGATAGATGATGATTGCAACAAGTTTTTTAGGTTGTATTAATAAAAATTCCAAAAGATCCTTCTGAGAAATTGAAAGAGTTTATTCAGATAAGATTTGCAAATCAGGGAACGTAGCCCTCACCATGAACCAAAAACATGCTCCCAGGTTGGGGAATAGAGCAGGGCTTTTAAAGGCAAAAGTTACAAGGAGGTGATCAGTAAAAAGATTGGTTGCTAGGGGAAACAAGACCACAAAATTTTATCACTCATTTTCTGGTTGGTGGGGGCCACAGCACTTTCAATGTTCAGCTGACTCAGTGGTTAGCAAGTAGAGTTGTGAGAGAAGAATAGCAAGTAATAAATGATTAAGCCTAGTTTTTGTCCAGGCTTGCAACACAAAGACCTTGTGGTCAAACAGTACATACAGTACAGGCAGTGTTACTTATCAATAGTACAAGGAGAATGGCTCATCAAACAGCATGAACAGTACAGGGCGGATATATGCCCTGTAGGCGTTTTTTGAGCCCAAAGGAGCAAAGTCATGCCTTGTAAGCGACTTCAGAATCCAAATTGCAAAATATCCAAATGTTGGGCCACAAATTATGATATTAAAGTTCGTGTAAGTCCTCAGTTGGGATAATAAAGGCTCGCCTTTAAAAGCAAATTGTATATCGATTATCATTATGTCTTTTCTCTTGGCAGCAGATTATTTTTTTTTCTAATTGGGGAATATTGGGGAACAGTGTGTGTTTTTCCAGGACCCATCAGCTCCAAGTCAAGTGTTGCTTTCAATCTAGTTGTGGGGGGCACAGCTCAGCTCCAAGTCAAGTCATTGTTTTCACTCTAGTTCAGACTCCAACTGGCAACCTTGGAGTTACCAGCGCTGGCACTGCACTCTAACCCACTTAGCCAACCGGCTGCCCCACCAGATTAGGTTTGATACTTAGTAGCTATGACCCTCAGCCTGTGCTTCCTCCCACTGTGATTAAGGAAAGAAAGCAAGATACTACACCTGACATGCTCCAGCCTCAGAAATAATTCCAGAAAACATACCTTGTAGGAAAACATACATATTTTGTAAACCAATTGCTACTAATAATATTACTAACAAATAGTTGTCACAACCCACATCCAAATGGTTACACGTAAATCCCTTGATAGGTATTTTTGTGAAATATTATTTTTTAATTAAATATTTCTACAAACCTTATGTACAAAATCATGGGCATTATTATTTTATAAGCTAGAAACGGATATATCTCTTGGAAATTGTACCAGCACAGCATTGTAACTTAAAACATTGCAGTTTGGGAGAAGCCAGAATTTGGAAGTAAATCTAGAAAGTTTTCTAGTGACACTGCTGCTGACAATTGTCACCGCAATAAATTTAATTTAAAAAAAAAAAAAAAAAGAAAGAAAATGTCAACCACCTCACCTGTATTTTAAAGGCTTTGGGGTGTCATGGGTTATTTTAAAAAGGTGATGTTCGTACAAATTAGCCCCAATAGGATACAGGCAGTTGTCAGCTGGGCTCTCTCCAGGTTGTTACTGATGGCAGATTCTGGCAAGAGAGAGAGACACTTTAAATCTATCTATCTATCTATCTATCTATCTATCTATCTATCTATCTATCTATCTATCTATCATCTATCTATCTATCATCTACCTACTTACCTACCTATCTACGTAATCTATCATCTATCTATCTACCTGGCTACCTACCTGTATAGTATAGTGTTCTCCTGGGTGGTAAAATATCTGTGGTTTAGCTTCCATGAGAATGTGGTACTGGCATGTGCCATGGGAAAATGCACCTCTTACATCTCTGACTGGGAAGCCTATTTGACTGACCACCCCAACTACTGTGCCTAAATCCATCACCTTTCACGTTCGGTATATACTTCCTACAGGCTGCTGTCAGGGGACCTATTCCTGGGAGTGGGGAGGCAGTTCTGATGACAGACTTTGGCTGTTGGAGCCCCCATCACCCCTGCTGAATATTCACAGATCTAAACTGCAGTCTAAGAAGCTTTTTTCCTTCCCTCTCTCTTTTCACAAAAGTCCGGCCTGTGTTGTAGACAGATGGCTCCTGGCACCCTTCACAGTTTTTTCTTACATGCTTTTAACCAAATAAATCTTTTGGTGCTTACTTCCATCTTGGTGTCTGTTTCTTGGAGTTCTGGACTAACATAAGTAATGGATGATTGCTTCCGCTCAGGTGGAAGATGAAACATGATTCTAGAATGAAGGTAAATGGATAAATGCTTTGAATTCCAGAAGGCAGGCATTTGAAACTTAGAAGACATCGAAGGGCCTTCACAATGACTGTCGATAAAACATCACAATTAATGCATACCTGTCTGGGAGAACACAAATACTTTGATACTTATTAGTTTAAACTTCTTTCATTGTGTAATGGAGATGTCAGCATACAAGTGAACCATCTTGGTGCATGTCCGCACGTGCGCGCACACACACACGCAATACCACAGTGTGTGTTTCTAGACATATCAACAGGGAGAATATTAACTCAAAGTTTTTATGAGATGCAATGCAACCTTCCAAAGGTTTGTTTTATTCTAAACGTCCTAGATTAAGCATAGATTTCTTTTTGAAGCTTATTTATAATCATTATACAAATTGTCCAGGAGTGGAGAAAGCTTATAAACACTATTCACCCCATGTAGGCTATTATCTTGCTAGTGCTGTGAACAGTGGAGGTATGCTTCCATTTGCTATAGCTGTTTCTTTTCTCCATAAATGATTTCTCTTATGAAGTCTTGATTTTATGCATATACAAATGCTAAAGTGGGGTGGGAAAAAGCAGTCAATCATTGAACACATAGATTTTGAGGTTAATTACTTTTTAAATATTTCCCATAATTATTATTCTGCTCCAGATGTCTAGTTTACCCTCTACATACGCTGGAGATTTTTTGCAACATTTATAATAAATCATAAATTTTATGAATTAATTTAGAGTTTGAAGACTTTGTGAATTCAATTTATTAGATGCAGTTTTCTAATCACTTTTAGTTTTTAAATGATCAGTTAAGAATTTAGTGACAAGAATTTAAAATTTTGGATTGACGTTATTTGTGGAGGGGGGCAATGAAAGCATATTATATGGTAATCATAAGGGCATAAAGACACTTATGAATTTCTTAGCTTGACAACTCAATGGCTATTTCTTAGCATCCTTTTCATGAGAAGTGTGGTAATCTGTTAATGGCCAATCTTTATATTTAGTATAAGAAAGCTCACATAAGAAAATACATTAAAACAGAGTGAAATAATAGTAAATGTATAAGACACAATCTTGATTTACCTGCTTGTTAGATAAAGAATGACATTATGATAAAAATCAAAGAAATAGACTTAGAAGCTCTCATTTGATGCTACCTAGACATGCCTGGTATTAGTTTCCTCCAATCTGCGCATATTTTTGGTTCTACTCTATTTTCCCCAAATATTTACCTAAAAGCAAAGATAAGACATAACAAAAAAAAACAAAAAAAGAAGAAGAAGAAGAAGAAAGGATTGACATTTATAAAGGGAACTAGCACAATTCTTAAATGCCTCTCCAACACCTCATCTGTTTGTGTCTTGGAGCTGCTGGTGCTTACTGAAAGCCTTGGCGGCGTTTGCCTTGGTGGAAGCAGTGTCTTGAGCTCTGTTATTCAACTTAAAGAATTATTTAAGATCTAGTAAAGCAAACAACAACGGGAATATGCAAGGGCAGTGCTCACAAATTTGAATCTCAAATAAGATTATAGTAGAAGAGCATAGGAAAGGACCTCACCAAATATAAGAATGGGGAAAGAAAAAAAAAAAATGACAGGAGGAAAAGCAAAGTAGGTGGGAGCAGAGTGAACAAAGGGTAGAGTAGCATGATGAGAGAGAATGTCAGAGTAGTAAATTAGCAACCAGATCATGTAGGTCCTTTTAGGTCATAATAAGGATTTTGGTAACTCCACAGTGATGGAAGAAGTCACTGGGAGATTTAGACCAGAAGAGTGATGTCAGATTTATATATGAAAAAGACTGTTCTGGTTGCTCTATCAAAGATAACCTGCAAGAAATCAGTTAGAAGGTGAGGGATGCTAGTGGTTTTGACCAGGCGGGTCATGATAGTGGTATAATTAGAAGTGATGACATTCTGAATATATTAAAGATAAAGTAGATGGAATTTTTGACTGAGCTCAATTTGGGATATGCTAAATCTGGTATTTCTGTTGGGCATCCACATAGGCTGTGTTGAGTGAGCAGTTGGTTACTTGATTCTGTGAGTAAGGAGTGATATAAATTTGGGGATAATTAGTGTGTAGATGGAGTTTAAAGACACAAGGCTTGATGAATTTACATGGAAGAGGTCCAAGGGCTAAGACCTGGAACAACCCACTATTAGAAGTCTGGAGAAGTCAACAAGAGAAACTAAGAAAAATGGTAAGAAAAGTAGGAGAAAATTAAGTGATTGATTTTTTTTTTTTTTTTAAAGACAAAAGAGGAAAGTGTTTTGTAGAGAAAATGATTACCAATGGTAAATGTTGCTGCTAGGTCAGATAAGATAAGAACTGAGAGATAACTATTAGATTTGAATCATGAATGTTATTGGCGAACGTATAGTGGCCTATAAATCTTATCTTAGAAAGGGCAAATTCCCATTATTGAAATAACAGTATGTTTTGACTTAAGTTTTCACTTAGTGATTAGTTAGCAAACATGAAGATATAGGTTATGCAATAGAAAAATAAAAGGCAAAATCAAGACTTTTGGCCTTTTGTGTAATACTCATGAATGACTAAAATAAAATATAATGTAAAACAATACAGAAAACAATATAAAATATAAAATAATTGACTAAAACGAGAAGATATACACTCTTAATAGTTTTCCCTATCCATATATATAAATATTTATCCATATATAAATATTTAAAATTTATTTTATACTTGTGTAGAAACATCTCAGAATTCATCTAATTTGTCAAAACTAAATAATGGTTTTCTTTTTTCAATTAATGTATTATGATGTGTAGGACATTTCACTTATTACATTTGGTAGTTCAAAAGCTTCCTGGAATCCTGTTTATTACCAAGTATAAAAGGTCATCATGAATGTCATTTGCTGATATTAAGCACAGCAACATGCAACGTTGAAGAGGATAATCTCATGTTTAATTAGAGTAGGAGGTTCTCTGGAACTGTCAGCAGCTGTCAGGTTCTGTAATGTTAAAAAGAAACTGAATTAGAAGAATTATGGATAATACTAGAAATATCTAAGTTGCATTAAATAATCTAAAATTGGGAGATATTCAGTGATTTTTTTAGGACTGTCTCACACACACACACACACACACACGCACACTCACCTTAAATTTTAGTCTCATTTTGGTCTCTTAAAAACAGAAAAAGCTTGGCATTTTATTGCCCTCATTGTTTCCATGAAAGTGAAAGAAATAATTACCCTTATGATGTCTTTCATTCTGTGACCTCCAAAGTCAAAGCCACACAAATGCATAGCTGATTTTTTTTTTTTTTTTTTTTTTTTTTCTAAATTACCTGGCTAATTGCTTAACACTATGCTTCACTTAGACAAGATAAAATAGGCTGGAAAGAAAAGAGAATTACAAAAATTTCCTTAGAATTTTGATGTTAATATGAAGAGGTTTTATTGTCTCAAAAGCTTTTTGGAACTATTTTTTGGTCCTGGCTTGTATACTGTTACTATCTTGATTCATAAGTGATGACAAAGTTCATATATTCCATTTTACTGAGCATTTTAAAATAAAAATTGATAAAACTAAAGAAAAAGCAAAATTGATAGGAATGGTTTTTTAATCAGATGAAAATTATTTCTGAACCTAACATGCTGCATTTCAAGATGTATTTTAGGACCTAGAAACGATTTAAAGCAAACTTCTTTTGAGTTGCTTCAGTTTTGGAGTTTTTTCAGTTATATACACATTCCATGCCAGATCTTTTAAAATAATCTATTACCATATAGTCTATCAATGTGATAGGTGAAAGTGGGAAGGATGTGCTACTCCATTTTGGTTTTTCCAGCTCTGGAAAGGGAGGAAGTGTTAACTAAAACTTACGCACTTATATACACATCCATACACAATATTTATGATGCAATACATGAATGGATCAATACATGAATTCATATATATATATTCATTCAAGTGTTACAGATTATATTTTGTGAAACAAAAACATTTTCCCAAAAATGTATTTTTTTATCTGGTTTCCACAGGGTCTGAGAGCCTTTCACTAGTGAAATATTCAGCTTGTCACATTGGCCATGATCATGAAAGCACAAATTAAATTTTCAGCTTGGCTATCTAGTCACTTAATTGGACTTTGGTATAATGAGATGGGAATCAGGAGGGGTTTATTTCAAAGACACAGAGGTCAACGTTGCTTTTCATTTTGTTAGTCATTCTACTAAATCAAGGCCCTCTGTTGAAACTGGATAAACCTCTCAAATGGATGATCTACGAGAGGTACACACATGTTTCTTATTGGCAAGTACACTAGCTATAATGCATTAATATATATTTTATTAAAAAGAAAAAAAAGCAACAATGATAGCAACAACCACAGCAGGCATATACACTCATATTCTTGCTATTATAGAACTATAGTAAATCTAATAGTCTTTTTTCGTTATGGTAAACGCTGTATTGTGATATAATTTACATAGCATATGTTCTACCATTTCCAGGATACAATACAGTGGTTTTGGATATAGTCACAATGTTATGCAACCATTACCATAATTAATTTTAGAACCCCAAAAGAAATCCCATGCTTATTAGTGGTGATTTCCCATTTACCCTCAACCTCTCTAGCACCTGGTAACCACCAATCTACTTTCTGTCTCTATTGATTTGCCTATTTTTGACACATTATATAAGTGGAATCATATAATATGTGGTTCTTTGTGACTGGATTCTTTCAGGAAGTATAATGTAATGTTAAGTTTCATCCACGTTGTAGCATGTTTCAGTCCTCTTTTCATTGCTAAATGGTATTCCATTGTGTGATATACCACAGTTTATGTATTCATGAATTGATAGACATTTGGAATTTTTTCCACTGTTTGGTTATTATGAATAATGCTATGAACGTTCAAGATTCAAATTTTTGTGTAAATATATATATCTTTATTTCTCTTGAGGGGAATTGCTAGGAGTTACATTTCTAGGAGTGGAATTCTTGAGTAGACTATCTAGGAGTGGAATTGCTAGATTATATGGTGACTCTATATTTAATCTTTCAAAGAATTGCGATACAGTTTTCTAAAATTGCTGCACAATTTTACCCTTCAAATAGCAATGTATAAATGTTGCAAATTCTCCACATCCTCATCAGCACTTGTTATTATCTTTGTTTTGTTTTTATTACAGCCATCCTATTGAGTGTTAAGAAATATCTCATTGGTGTTTTGATTTACATTCCCCTGATTACTCTGGCTTACAATGAATGTATTTCCCCAAAAATCAAATATTGAAACTTATTCCCCCAACTTGATGGTATTTGAGTGGGGCCTTTGGGATATGTAAGCTTGCTACATATTGCCAGATTCCCTTCCTAGGGGTTTTTCCAGTTTGGATCCCGCTTGCAATGTATGCGCATTCTGGTATCCCTGAATTTTTGCCAATCTAATAGGTTTCACACTGAAATATTAATTTGCCTTTCTGTAATTATTAGTGAGGTTGAGAATCTACATATGTTTCAAAATTATTTATATTTATCTTTCTGTGAGTGAGCTGTTTGTATCTTTTGCCTTCTTTTTTTGTTGCTTTCTTGGTCATTTTTTTTTTTCTGTTTCTAGAAGCAATGCATGTATTAGGGAGGTGAATCTGTTGTCTGAGATATAAACTGACAATATTTTTTGCCAGTTTTTCTTTTGCCTTTGAACTTTGCTTATATATTTTTTTCTTGTCATGTAGAAGTTTTTTGCTTTTTTAAATTTAGATAAAATTATCAGTACTTCATTTTAAGATTTCTAAATTTTGAGTCATAAAAAGGACTTCCATGTTTGAAGCCTCCAAAGGAATTCACCTTTTTTTTTTTTTTTATCTAGCATATTTATGGTTTCAAATTTTTTAAATTTATTTTTAAGTTTGGTAAAAAAATATAACAAAATTTGGTATCTCTAACCAGTTCTGTCAGTTCAGTGGTATTAAGCATATTCCATCATTGTGCAATGAAATCTCCATGACTTTTTCATTTTGCAAAACTGAAACTCTATACCAATTAAACAACTCACAATTTCTCCCTTGCCCAGCCCCTGAGAACCACAATTCTACTTTCTGTTTATATGCATTTGACTATTTTAGATATTTCACATAAGTAGAATCATACAGTATTTGTCGTTTTGTTAGTAGCTCATTTCACTTAGCATATTGTGCTCAGTGTTCCTCCACATTGTAAAATGTGTCAGTTTCCTTTCTTTTTAAAGCTGAGTAATATTCCATTGCATACGTTTAATACATTTTGTTTATATATTCATCTGTCAATGGACACTTTGATTGCTTCCACCTCTGACTATTGTGAATAACGGTGCTGTGAACATGCGTTTGGAAATATAAATATCTCTTCAAAACTCACATTCAATTCTTTTGGATACACAAATGGAATTTTTTAATGATTTAGTAATTTGATTTTAATTTTTTGAGGAACTGCCACACTGTTTTCCATAGAGGCTACACAATTTTACTACACAATTTTACACTCCTTCCAACAGTACATAAGGGAGGTTTCTCCACATCCTCACTGTTTGTTATTTTCTGTTTTTTTCTTTTTTTGGTAGGAACCATCTCAGCAGGACTGTGATGATATCTCATTGTGGTTTTGATTTTCATTTCCCTAATGATTACTGATGTGCATCTTTTCATGTATTTGTTGGTCCTACACTCTTTTGATTATGTAGTCTGAAGGGAACTTGATTATCTGGATATTCTGCAAGCTATCACATTAGTACCCCATAAAAATTAAACATGCCATCATGTTGATTGGGATTTTGGGACAGAAGTCTCTTGCACACCAGCTGGTAGAAGATAAACTCTCTAAAAATTCAGATTCTACCAAATTATTTAAGTTTTTAAAAGTCATAAGCATACTGAGACAACTGCTCCAAAGTAAAAAAAAAAAAATAAAAATAAAAAAAATAAAAAAAAATTTATTATAGCTCATACCTCTGAAACACTAAGAAAGAGACACATCACTTTCAAGCCTCTTTAAATTTGGGAGATGGTACATACCAGGATTGGGAATGCTGCAAAATTTATTTATTGGGTGTCTTGGAAGGACCACAACTTTGAATGGGTCCCAAAGTGTAAGAGGGGGGCTTTATAAGACATTTGACCTGCAATACCAAGTGGGCCCTGCTTCTGGGACATGTGACCCAACAAATCCCATGGTATTGTAGGTATTTGTGGTACATAAGGAATTTTTGTGAATATCTGGAGCCCAATTAGGGAGTTGCAGTACAAACCTATAAAGGCTCTAGAATAATACCAAACTATATTCATCCAATAAAGGTTTACCATCTAAAGAGCAGCTTCTTCTATGATCCTAATCTCTAAATAGATGCTAAACACCTGACATGGGACATCAAATTATTATGCAGTCAGAAATGGTCTGTCAAATCATAAAGCCAGGTAAGCTTATCCATAAATCATGGTATGGCAGAAGTGGTTTATTCAAGACTGGGCCTGAAGTGACCCAGAGGACATAGCTAAGTTGTCAGGGGTCATCCTCTATCCCCAAGCCACCTTACCACTGCTTGACCAAGCCTCTCCCTCAGCACACACCTATAGCCCTATGGAGTGTTATTTGCAACCAAATTATGGAGTTGGAATAAAAATTTGGACCTTGTTCATGGTTGGATGGTTGGGATGGCTTGATATATTGGTGAAGGCTGCAAATGGACTGTCATGCACTACTGCCTCCCATGGGAATGGTCCTGAAAGATAGTGTTGAGGAAAATCCTCCTAGTCATCAGGGCTTTGAGCAATTTCTTGGGTCATAAGCTGATGTGGAAGAAGAAGTGTCTTCAGATAGCAATATACTTGAATTTCTGGGAGGTTGAAAGAGATTGGATGGAAGGAACAAGAATGAAATATTGAAGGCAAAGAAGTTGGGGAAATGAGCAAAATGTATGCAGATCATCATTTCTCAGATCAATGACCACTTACAGGTTTCTTTGTGAAAGGGCACCTGTATCTGAGTCTTAGAACCTCTGGTATAAATTGAAGTAGGCTTTATGGAAACCTATAGTTCTATAAACCAGATTCTCTCTCATTTCTGAGTTTCGTACCACATATGGCTTTACTACCCTCCTTTGACGTGTCAAAAATACAATCAAAGTTCTTTGTTATTTTTATTTTTAAGTAGTCTGCAAATGATTGACTTAGTTCCTTTACATATTTCTCTTTGTACACCCACCTTCCCTCTTCAAGATCTATTTGGAGAACATTCATAGCTTGTTGATGTTGGTTTGTAAAATATGTTGCTCTATTGGTCGGGTCACCCTAAACTTGTCCATAGCTGAATGAGAGGTGTTTGTGTCAATCAGTGGTAACCTTTTTTTTTTTTTTTTTTTTTTTTTTTTTTTTTGATAATCAGTATGCAATATTCTGAACTCAGGGAGTTCAGAGTGCTGAATTATCCACAAGTGTACTGGTGATGCTGCTTAAATTCCAGAGGAGCAGTTGAAGGAAATAGTGCCTATATAGGCATGGCCAGAGAATGAGCAGATGGATTCACATTGCCAGGCATGTTTTGTCCCATATCTCTTTTTCTTCCTTAGGGGTTGAATGGTACTTTGGGATGATGGGCACATGAATGAGACAAACTCGAAGCTGGGAAATTTTTCGATATAATCAAAAGTTCTATCAGTGAAAGCAGAAACATAACAAACTTCCCTCAGAACATCTTGCATTTTCCGTTGTGAACAGCATTCTTTTAGGAATTGTTTCTTGTTCACCTTTACAAATCTGTTCTCACTCTTCTCTGAGACCTATTTTTCACCCTGTAGTCTTAAACCTTTGCATTGAAGCTCAGGTTAAAATACCTGTTGGTTCCTAAATCAGTCTTCACTGTGAATGTTGTATAGGTTCCCCTTTTTTCTTAGGTTTCCAAATCATAGTTCACCCTACATTTTACTATAAGCCAGCCCAACCTTCCATTTTTTCAGCATAGCTCAGTACCCTAGAGCCTGTTCTTCTAAAGAGGGAAAGTCTGTCATATATATTTATTTATTTATGTTGTCTAGAATTTACTAGCACAAAATTGTAGGCAGTAAATATTTGGTAGTTGACTAAAATAAATGGAGGGATTAATTATTCAATTTGGATGGTAATAGTTTTTTTTTGGAATAATGTTATTAATTTTGGTGATATAATCCTTAGTCTATAAGTGGTTCTTTTACCATCATGCCATGGCAACAAGGGTATGCACATTCCATTAGAATTAAAGTTGAGGGAAAAAAAGACATTTATAAAACCTAGCAAAATATGAAGGCGATCAGAGAATTCTAAAATAATTCTGTAATTTCTAGCTGTAACTCAAATTTTGCCTCGATTCAACTTACCCTGGCCTTCAACCCCTCTCCTCATTTTACCCTAAGAAGGAGAACATTAGTGGTCAGGTAAAATCTATAGACATTAATGGGACTCTACTGCCATTTGTTGGATCTATCAGAGTGACGAGAGATGGTACTGAACATTTTAGCCGCTATGTGGTGGGCATTCTCAAAAGAGTGGGGTTTTCCACAAAACTGAAACATTAATTTCAAAAGAGATGTTGCTTCTTCAGAATCATCTCTGCTTTAAAAGTCCCAGTTGGAAATCCTGGGACTGCTGTTCTCTAAATCTGAAAGATCAGCTCTTTTCTTTCTAGCTGCTGCTTCTGTGGCTTTAACTCCATTGCCATCTCTGAATCTTTCTTTACACACCATCAGAATGTTCGTCTGGGATTCAGATGAGGGCTAGAAGTGAAGGGTCACAAGGAGGTCATTTGGCCTACTTTTAGTTTTGTAGTTTCCTTCTGTCATTAATGACGCATGTCCAATGAGTTCTCCATGTGGTTTAGCATAGCACACTATGGGTTGCAGTTTGGAGAGGCTTTCTCATGAAAACAAAGAACATTACTGACTGTTTATATAAAGTATATTAGATATGTGCTTTATGTATATTGACCTCATTTTAACATCACAACATGTCTGTGGACAAAGTCCTGTTATGACCATCATCCTTATTTCATTTTGAGTATTTTGAGACAGAAAATTAAGTAATTTGCTTAATTTCATACAGCTGTTTAGAAGTATTTGGTATTACAATGATGTAATCTGGTTCCACATTTCACACTCTTAATTTCTTCACTATAACCATTCTTTATAAACAGAGCATACATTTGACAGACCTTGATTTCTGGGTAAACTTTTCTCAGGAACCTAAAGCTGGTGTGTCTATGGAAATACTGGATATCCTCAAGAATGTCATTCACATACAAATATCTATTTAATACCTGCTTTATGGAAGGTTTTATGTTTCATTATTGGCCTATCTTTCTGGGCAAAAATCTATGCAAATGAATATGGCCTATAAAAATAATAATCAGAATGGTAATATAATGAAAGTATACCTTTGACTTTTCTAATATTTAAGTAATATAACTGAAAATAATAATAAAAAATTAACATTAGTAAAGTAGAATTTTGGAGATAGCAACATATTGAAGAAGTAAATTAGAAGAAAAGAGAGGAAGGAGTCTTTGTGTAAAATTGCATTTCCAAGCTAGAAAATAGACAGTGAGAATTTGAAATTTATTAACGTAGGATGAAATAACTTTTTCACGTATCCAGGCTTTAGTGGTTCTCATCTCTGATTTGTGTCAGAGGGAAAGAAAAACTATCTGGTCAGGGTGTTTGTCAGTAAAAAGAGAATGAACTGAAACATCTCATAGAAGTTTTTAATTATAAGGCACTGTACAATGAAATATTTCAAAACATATTGTGGTTCAGGGATGGGAAGAGAAATTCATTTAGCAAATCTAGCTAGCGTTGCCTGTACCTTTATAGATCTACCTACTTCTAATTAGGTTGGTCAGATGAAAATAGACTTCAGTGAAGCTTAAATGTAATAAAAGTCCATTTATTCTTAAAGACCTGTAACTCTTTTTCTATTACTAATATATTAAGAATGACTTCATTCTTTGTTAACTCCCTCACGCACTTGATGAAACCTGACCTTTCCCCTTCCCACCCAAGAGTACTAAACAGAAGATTCATTTTATTTTTATGCATATAGACAGTAATAGTTCTCATTCTACCAAAGTTTCTGTACTGCAAAATTAAGACTGAGGATAACTACTTTAAACAAAATGTTTAATCACTAAACATTTCCATCTTAGAACATATTTGACAGCTAAGCATTGTATTCTGAGTTCTCTAGTAAACTCTTATTCAGTGCTAAGAACCATCCAAGAATTATTCTCTCTTGAAACCCTTTCAGAATCTTTAGCTTACTAATTCTGAAAATACGGTCTCCGGTCTAGCATCTATGCAGTACGTGGGAAATTAGTAAAAATGAACTTTTTGCTATGTTTCAATCTACTGAATTAGAAACTCTGGGTTAGTGCCCAAAGTTTAAAAAAGCTTCTAAATAATTCTGATGCAGTTTTAGAACCACTGACCTAGGTTATGTTTCCCTCCTTTTTGTTCTAATATTTTCATGTATATACTTCACTCATTATTTCATACATTGTATTTATAAGAGCTGTTTATTTTTTCTGTATTTAGTAATCAACTGTATTTCATCTTTTTAGGGAAGTGACTGTGTATTCCCTAGTGACTAATAGAATTTCTCAAATTCTAGGGCAGTTATTTGTCTAAGATAAATTTGTAAAGAATTCTTGCATCTATTTTCCATATAAATTATGGTAATATTTCCTTCTCATGGAACACATTTCATTTCTGAAAAATTTTAAAAATCTGGTGACTTAATAAAATGTCTGCCCTAGGTTTACTAGGAGAACAATGCATAAAATTAACGTAACTTAAGACGTCATCAAAATGGTGGCATGAGGTGAGCCTCTAAATCTCCCCTGGAATTTACAACTAATCGAACAACTATAACTCCACAAAGGACTCCCTGCACAGCAGACAGGCAAGACGAAGAGGCCCACTACTGAATTCACCTAAAGGTGGGAGAATCGTGTGAGCCGGGGAGGAGGGAAGGGAGAAGTGCAGAGACAGAGCCGCACAGGCACAGGACGCAGACCCACCTCAATGCCCCAAGCTCAGTGCATCCCGGAACTACTGCAGCTGCAGGAGAGGGAAGAAATCAGACTGCTAGGGCTCCGTTTATGGCCCACAGGACTGAGGAGACAGCATATAACACGGCTGAACCCAACGCTCACCACAGAGACCTCGGAGAAAACACTGAGGGAAGAAGGCTGAAAAGTGTGGTTTAAGCCCTCACTGCTGAGCAGAGAACGGAAACCTTAGGCACTGAGACTAGCCGCCCCTTCCCTACCCTCCCAAAGCTCGCCCCACCCCCACCTATCCGGTGCTAGAAGCGGACCAGTAGCAGTGTCAGATCAAAAGAACAGAATATGTACTGTTCTGAGAACTGTGGACCGCAGACACAGATTCACAGTTCTGGCAAAGGAGAGGGAACTAGTTCTGGCGAAGGAGAGGGAACTGTGGAAACAGGACCGCTGTGGTGGTGGTTGCCGCCATTACTCTGGGCCACCTCTCACAACTCACCCTGCCCCTGGCCCCACCTATCTGGGCAGATCCCTGCAGGAGTAAACAGAACTGCTGAAACATACAGGCTCTGAATCTGGTGCAGGAAGAGCTTTGGAACTTCAAAAGCTGTCCACATACCCACAAGGACACTGCGCCCTGTGACCCAGGTGAAATATTAACAGAGGAGAAGCCCGTCTCCCAGGGAATCCCCTCATTGTGTGAGAAGCTGGAATAGTGCAGAGAAAACATAGCACTACTGTGTGAGAGTGAAAAAAAAAAGGCTGCAGTCAGAGAGAAAATAAAACATTCTACCAACAAGTACTGGAAAACAAAAGAAAGACCTCCTCCTATCAACCTGTTGCAGAAGCCACTCCTGCAGATGTCTAGGAAGAGAAATAATAAATCAGTAATTGCCATGAATAACCAAGGCAACAAGACAGCTCAGAAAGAAAATGAAAGTCTCCAGAAAAGAAACTTAAAGATATGGAAATATGTGACTTAAATGACAGAGAATTCAAGACTGCAGTTCTTAAAAAACTCAACGAGATGCAAGAAAACACAGAAAGGCAGTTTAATGAACTCAGAAACACAATCAAAGAAAAACATGAGCATTTTAGGAAAGAGATTGAAATTTTTAAAAAGAACCAAATAGAATTTCTGGAGATTAAGAACTCAATAGAAGAAATTAAGAATGAAATAACCAGCTTACTTAGTAGAGTTGACCAGATGGAGGAAAGAATCAATGACATCGAAGATAGAAACCTGGAAATGACACGGATGGAAGAAGAAAGAGACTTGAGACTTAAAAGAAATGAAAGAACTCTACAAGAACTTTCTGACTCCATCAGAAAGAGCAATATAAGAATAATGGGCATACCAGAAGAAGAAAGAGAGAAAGGAACAGAGAATATATTCAAATAAATCGTCGATGAGAACTTCCCAAACTTGTGGAAAGAACTGGATCCTCGAATCCAAGAAGCAAATAGAGCACCTAATTTCCTCAATCCCAACAGGCCTTCTCCAAGGCACATTGTATTGAAGCTGTCTAAAATCAATGACAAAGAAAGAATCCTCAAGGCAGCAGCCAGGGAAAAGAAGACGGTAGCCTACAAAGGAAAGCATTAGATTATCATCAGATTTTTCAGCAGAAATACTACAAGGCAGGAGGGAGTGGAACCAAATATTCAAACTATTGAAAGAGAGAAATATGAGCCAAGAATAATATATCCAGCAAAGATATCCTTTGGATATGAAGGAGGAATAAAGACCTTTCCAGACATACAGAAGCTGAGGGAATTTTCTAATACACGACCTGCACTACAAGAAATACTAAAGGAGGCTATTCGACTACCATCAACAGGGACAATTTGTGGCAACCAAAACACAAAAAGGGGGAGAATAAAGGCCTGAACCGGAATATAGGAAAGGAGAAAGTAAGTGTGCTGAAGAAAATGTTATACTTTAAATATCAATCCTTCTCTTACTAACCTTAAGAGTAACCACTCAAAAAAAATCCAGAACTGAAATATATACTGTAATAAAAGAAGAAACAGAGGGAAACATCATAGAATACCACCACACAGAAATAATAGACAACAACAAAAAGGCAAAGAAACAATGGAGACACAGCCTTCCCAGAAAACTAAAGATAGAATGACAGGAAATCCTTAAGAAGATGGAAATCATCCCAAGTATATTCTATGATCAAAAGGCTTTGAAATTTGATATCAACTGTAAAAAGAAAGCAGAAAAAAACACAAATGCATGGAGATTAAACAACATACTTTTAAAGAACGACCGGGTCAAAGAAGAAATTAGAGGAGAGATCAAAAGATACATAGAAACAAATGAAAATGAAAATACATCCTACCAAAATTTTTGGGATGCAGTGAAAGCAGTTTTAAGAGGGAAATTTATATCATTAAAGGCGTATCTCAAGAAACTAGAAAAATCCCAAATAAATAACTTCAAGTTACACCTTAAAAAACTAGAAAAAAGAAGAACAAGTGAAACCCAAGGAAGCAGAAGAAAGGAAATAACAAAAATCAGAGCAGAACTAAATGAAATAGAGAACAAAAAGACAATAGAAAAAAATAATGTGACAAAGAGCTGGTTCTTTGAAAAGATTAACAAAATTGACAAACCCTTGGCTAGACTCCCTGAGATCAAAAGAGAGAAGACAATAACAAAATCAGAAAAGAAAAAGGGGAAGTTATCATGAACACCACAGAAATAGAAAGGATCATCCAAGAATACTATGAAGGACTATATGCCACCAAATTCAATAACCTAGAAGAAATGGACAAGTTCTTAGAAACATATAGCCTTCCTAGGCTGAACCATGAAGAACTGGAAAATCTAAACAGACCGATAACCAAAAACGAAATTGAATCAGTCATCCAAAACCTTCCCAAATGTAAAAGTCCCGACCAGATGGCTTCACTAGTGAATTCTACCAAATCTTCAAAGAGGATCTAATACCAATCCTGCTCAATCTCTTCTAAAACATTGAAGAAGAGACAGTACTCCCTAACTCATTTTATGAGGCCAACATTATCCTGATACCAAAACCTGGTAAGTTAACTACAGACCAATATCTCTGATGAATACTGATGCAAAAATCCTAAACAAAATTCTAGCAAATCAAATACAACGATGCATTAAAAAGATTATTCATCACGACCAAGTGGGGTTCATCCCCGGGGCACAAGGATGGTTCAACATCTGCAAATCCATCAATGTGATACATCACATAAACAAAATACAGGACAAAAATCATATGATTATATCAATTGATGCAGAAAAAGCATTTGACAAGATACAACATCCATTTATGATTAAAACACTTAACAAATATGTATAGAAGGAAAATACCTTCACATAATAAAGGCCATATATGACAAACCTGCAGCTAATCTCATAATTAATGGTGAAAAACTGAAGCCCTTTGCTCTACGTTTAGGAACACAACAGGGCTGTCCCCTATCACCTCTGCTTTACAACATAGTGTTGGAAATCCTCGCCAGAGCAATCAGGCAAGAGAAAGAAACAAAAGGCATCCAAATTGGGAATGAAGAAGTTAAATTGTCACTCTTTGCAGATGACATGATGCTATATATAGAAAACCCTGAGGACTCCACCAAAAAGCTATTAGAAACAATCAACGAATACAGTAAAGTTGCCGGCTACAAAATCAACGTAGAAAAAGTCCATTGCATTCCTATATACTAACAATGAAATCTCAGAAAAAGAAATACAAAAAACAATTCCTTTTGCAACTGCAACAAAAAGAATAAAATACCTAGGAATAAACTTAACTAAGAATGTGAAAGCCCAATATGCTGAAAACTATAAAACATTTTTAAAAGAAATTGAAGAAGACACAAAGAAATGGAAAGACATTCCGTGCTCATGGATTGGAAGAATCAACATAGCTAAAATGGCCATATTACCCAAAGCAATACACAGATTCAATGCAATCCCCATCAAAATCCCAATGGCATTTTTTAAAGAAATAGAACAAAAAATCATCAGAAATGTTTGGAACCACAAAAGACCCCGAATAGCCAAAGCAATCTCAAAAAAAAAAAAGCAGTACTGGAGGTATCACACTCCCTGACTTTAGCTTGTACTACAGGGCTACGATAATCAAAACAGCATGGTATTCGCAGAAAAACAGACACATAGACCAATGGAATAGAATTGAAAACCCAGAAATAAAACCACAAAAATATGGACAGATAATTTTTGACAAAGAAGCAAAAAACATACAATGGAGAAAACACAGCCTCTTCAATAAATGGTGCTGGGAGAATTTGATAGCCACGTGCAAAAGAATGAAACTGGACTGTTATCTGTCATCATGTACCAAAATTAATTCAAAATGGATCAAAGACTTAAGCATAAGACCTGACACAATAAACTGCATAGAAGAAAACATAGGTACTAAACTTATGGACCTTGGGTTCAAAGAGCATTTTATGAATTTGACTCCAAAGGCAAGGGAAGTAAAAGCTAAAATAAACGAATGGGACTATATGAAACTTAAAAGCTTCTGCACAGCAAAAGAAACCATCGACAAAATAAAGAGGCCACCAACTGAATGGGAGAAGATTTTTGCAAACACTGCCTCCGATAAGGGGCTAATATCCAAAATATACAAGGAACTCATGAAACTCAACAATAAAAAAACAAACAACCCAATTTAAAAATGGGCAGACAACCTGAAGAGACATTTCTCCAAAGAGGACATCGAGATGGCAAATAGACATATGAAAAAATGCTCAACATCCCTAATCATCAGAGAGATGCAAATAAAAACCACAATGAGCTATCACCTCACCCCAGTCAGAATGTCTATCATCAACAAGACAAATAATAACAAGTGTTGGAGAGGCTGTGGAGAAAAGAAACCCTCATACACTGTTGGTGGGAATGCAGAGTGGTGCAGCGTTATGGAAGGCAGTGTGGAGGTTCCTCAAAAAATTACAAATAGAATTACTATATGACCCAGCAATCCCTCTCCTGGGTATCTACCCAAAAAATCTGAAAACATTTATACATAAAGACACATGTGCTTCAATGTTCATTGCAGCTTTGTTTACGGTGGCCAAGACATGGAAACAACCAAAATGTCCTTCAATAGATGAATGGATAAAGAAGGTGTGGTATATATACACAATGGAATACTATTTGGCGGTAAGAAAAGATGATATAGGAACATTTGTGACAACATGGATGGATCTTGAGAGTGTAATGCTGAGTGAAATAAGTCAGACAGAAAAAGCAGAGAACCATGTGATTTCACTGATATGTGGTATATAAACCAAAAACAACAAGAGAACAAGACAAACAAATGAGAAACAATAACTCATAGACACAGACAATAGTTTGGTGGTTACCAGAGGGTAAGGGGGGTGGGGGTGGGAGATGAGGGTAAGGGGGATCAAATATATGGTGATGGAAGGAGAACTGACTCTGGGTGGTGAACACACAATGGGAGTTATAGGTGATGTAATACAGAATTGTACACCTGAAATCTATGTACTTTTACTAACAATTGTCACCCCAATAAATTTTTAAAAATAAAAAAAAATTAATGTAACTTAGATATTAAAAGTGCATGCTGATTTCAAGTTCTAAACATGATGGAGTAGACACACTTCTCCCTATTCCTTGTATTAAGCACAGCTGAAAACCCTGGAAACCATACACAAAACAAATTTAAGAAGACTGTGAAAGAGGGAGAGAGGAAGTCAAATTGGCTAGAACCTCAGGACCTGAGGAATAGCATGACAGTAAGTTCCCTGGTTCTTGGGTTTTCTTTTCTCTTCATATTCTACAGGGTATTGAATATGTAGGGAAATTGTAAACAGTAATGAATGTAGACCAAAAGAACGAAAAAACAAACAAAAAATCTGTAAGAATCCCCCATTCTCAATAGCCAAAATACAAGGAGAAATGATCATACAGCGCCAATAAAACTATACAACTCTAAGAAAACACGTTGGAAAAATGTTTGATCCCATACTCACCTCCATCAGCAAAGGAAAACAGAGGACTTAGACTTCCACACTTTCCTGGCTGTCATGAGTTCACCCCTATTCTTTACCATAGTAGCATCAGAGAAGTTCAGGTAGGAAGCTGGGACTTACCAGTTCATATTTGAAAATCAAGCAATATAATGCATTATATTCACATGCTAAAACTCACATAATAATATCAATTAACACAGAAAAATCATTTAATAAAACTTACCGTTTGTTTATATAAAGAAAACTCTCAGAAACTCTAGGAATAGAGGAGAATTTCCTCAACTTGCTAATGAACTTCAAAAAAAAAACACAAAAAAAAACACCAAAAACAACAACAACTTAATGCTAACATCATAGGTACTTAATGGTCTAAGACTGAATGCTTTCCCCAAAGATTGAGAACAAGCAAGAATACCCATGTTTGCCAATCTTATTCAATACGGTACTGAAATTCTAAAGTGTCTAAAGAAGGAAAAGGAAGTAAAATACACACACATATATATATATATACACACACACACACACACACACACACACAAAGGAAGCGATAATATTGTCTGTGTTTGCAGATGAAATGTGGGTATATGTAGAAAATACAAGGAATCAACAAAAAAGTTGAAAAAATGAATAAGTGAGTTCAGCAAGATCACAGATATAAGATCAGTATTTAAAAAAAGAAAATTAATTGTGGGCTGGGCTGGTGGCTCAGGTGGTTAGAGCTCCATGCTCCTAACTCCGAAGGCTGCCGGTTCGATTCCCACACAGGCCAGTGGGCTCTCAACCACAAGGCTGCCAGTTCATTTCCTCCAGTCCCGCAGGGAATGGTGGGTAGCGCCCCCTGTAACTAAGATTGAACCCGGCACCTTGAGCTGAGCTGCCGCTGAACTCCCAAATGGCTCAGTTGGTTGGAGAGCATCCGCTCAACCACAAGGTTGCTAGTTTGCTCCTGCAAGGGGTGGTGGGCTGCGCCCCCTGCAGCTAGCAAGGGCAACTGGACCTGGAGCTGAACTGTGCCCTCCACAATTAAGACTGAAAGGACAAAAACTTGAAGCTGAACGGCACCCTCCACAACTAAGATTGAAAAAAAAAAAAAAAAGGACAAACAACTTGACCTGCAAAAAAAAGAAAAAAAAGTCCTGGTACACACTGTTCCCCAGTAAAGTCCTGCTCCCCTTCCCCAATTAAAAAAATAATAATAATTGTGTATATATTAGCAATTTATATATAGGAACCAAAATTAAAATACAGTGCTATTCACAGTTGCTCATAAAAATGAAAATGTAGCCATAAATCTAATAAAACATAATGTAATACATTGAAAAATGCATTGTAACAGAATTTATATCCTGAAAATTACAAAAATGTTGATGAAAGAAACAAAAATAAATTAAATGGAGAGACATATAATGTTTATAGACTTAAGAACAGCCTAGTAGAGGTTTCTATTGTCCAAAATGATATATAAATTTAATATAATTCCTATCAGAATCCTAGCACATTTTTTTAATGAATATAGATGAAATTATTCTAAAATTTATATGGAAAAGCAAAGGAGTTAGAATAAAATAATTTTGAAAAATAAAAAAGTAGGAGGAATGACTCTATCCAATATTAAGGTGATATCCAATACAGTAATCAAGACTGCATGATATTGACAGAAAGATGGATACATAAAGGACCCAGTTTTAGACCCACACAAGTATAGAAAATGCAAAAGGTGCCAAAAAAAAGCATGATAATATAAAATTAAAAAAATGGTAATTCGGACTTGCAAAAAGCCTGTTAAGACTATGAAAAGACATACTACAGACTGTGAGCAAAAATATCTGACAAGAGTGTTGTGTCTAGAATATACAAATTACTCTTAAAACTTAACAGTAGATAAACAAACCCTCAAAGCCCAAACCATCTTATTAGAAATTGGGCAAAATAAGTGAAAACACATTTCACCAAAGAGTTTATAAGGATGCCAATTAAGGAAATGAAAAGATGTTTGTCACTGGCCGTTAGAGAAATGCAAATTGAGAACATGGTGATATATCACTACACACATAAAATAAAAAAGTAATAGTACTAAGTGCTGGCTTGAATGCAGAGAAATTGAATCACTCATAAATGGTTAGTGGGAATGTTAACTTGTATATACAACTTGAAAATGGTTTGAAATTTTCTTAAGTAACCTAATATATTCTTAACATACTTGTACATATTCACAGGAAGTTGCAAAAATAATAGAGATGTCTTGTATACCCTTCACCCAGTTTCCTCAAATGGTCATATCTTAATCAATTGTAGATTGATAAGAAAACCAGAAAATGGCTTTCTTACAATGAATGTGCTTAGGTCTATGCAATTTTATCACATGTGCAGATTCATGTAGCAACCATCACAATTGAGATGCAGAATTATTTCATCACCAGAAAGATCCCCTTTTAATACTCTTTGATTGTAATACCAACCACTCTACCTCCCTCCAAAAATCGTTAAACTCTGGCAATCACTAATGTATTCTCCATCTTTATAATTTTGTCATTTAAAAAGTAGTATACAAATGGAATTTTCTAGGATCTGATGTTTGAGATTGGCTTTTTTTCACTTAAGATTATGTCCCTGAAATCCATCCAACTTGTATGCATTGATACTTCATTTTTTGCTATTGTTGAAGGTATTCTATGCTATACCAGGACGGACAATTAAGTTTGTGAACTTGTTGCAATGATGTGGTTAACCTTTTCTGATATCAGGAACGCATCCTCTCAACCTGAACGGCACCCTCCATTCATTATGAATTTGTATCAACTGGACAAACAGTTAACCAAGTTTACTATTTGGAAGTGCTGAAAAGGCTGCGTGAAAAAGTTAGATGAAAATGACCTGAACTTCTTGCCAACAATTCATGCCTCTTGCATCATGACAATGCACCAGCTCACACGGCACTGTCTGTGAGGGAGTTTTTGGCCAGTAAACAAATAATTGCATTGGACCACCCTCCCTACTCACCTGATCTGGCCCCCAATGACTTCTTTCTTTATCCAAAAATGAAGGAAATATTGAAAGGAAGACATTTTGATGACATTCAGGACATCAAGTGCAATATGATGACCGTTCTGATGGCCATTCCAGAGAAAGAGTTCCAAAATTTATTTGAAGGGTGGACTAGGCTCTGGCATTGGTGCATAGCTTCCCAAGGGGAGTACTTCGCAGGTGACTCTCATGATATTCAGCAATGAGGTGTGTAGCACTTTTTCTAGGTGAGTTTGCAAATGTAATTGTCAGACCTCATACATAATTACTTCAAAATAAAAAGTTAAAAAATAATAAAATGTTGGAAAGGCAGATGAGGAACTGAATTGCTATTCTGTGGCACATGCACTATTTGAGTCTGTGAAGAGAATAATGTAAATGGCATTGAGAAATGAATTACATTACATAGGCCAATGTTTGGTTCTGTTGTTAATTAAGGGTATGCTTCATCCCAGTTAAAATAAGTAAATGGCTCGGGAATTAGATAAATACAGGACAGGGAAGATGGAAATCTTTAGAAACAGATTAGTATAAGAGGATAGATTTTTAGGAAAGAGCCTAAGAATCAAGGTCAAAGACGATGGTCTCTGAGTCATAAAGGACTTCAGGAAAATGCCATCAAGTCCTAGCAAAGCCCCTGAGAAGGAAAGTTGAGGAGATTCTCCCACTTGCTTCAGGTTTATTCAGCTACTATGATTCTGTTTGTACGACGCTGTGATTATAAATGGACAGACCTTAGGGAGTCAAGAAATAGTCCCCAAATCTTAGGTCCTGCATGATGTATTAAAAAAAAGCAAAACAAACAAACAAAAAAACAAATAAAAACACAAAAAAACAAGAGGCTGGATTGTCGTGACTCACTGCAGTTTTTTCCGGGGGTGCTGACACCTTCTGTGCAACTGTCAGATGGGATCTTCACGGGATCTTGAACCACTTGAACCCTCCCACACAGCAGTTTAGTTTCTGAGGATCCCATCTCCTCTGATCAAAGAAGATTACGTGAATTAAAGAGGTTTTTAATGAAAACCATGCAAAGTATTAATTCCTAAGTATTTTATTTCCTTTAACTTTGTTTGTTATGCTGGCTGTCTGGAGCAGATGGTTGGATGACTGGTACCTTCTCACAATGTTAATAGTCATTATCACTGTGTCATTTGAAGTGTTGCTTCCATCCTGTTTATTTCTTTCCTTCTCCTTTTATGTACATTTTCCTTTCATGTGTGCCATAAATCCCTGAAATTCTTTTATGCCTTTTTTCACCTGCTATGGAAATCCTTCTTGATATGGGAAGAAAGTATTAATGAGCCTGTGATGTATGAGGTGACTAATGAAGTGTTAAACTCAACAACTGCTTTCCTTAAAATTCTGGAGGCATGAAATGTGTATTTTTCTCATCAGCAGTCATACCAGTGGGATTACTGCTTCAAAAATTAAGATACTCGGGGCAACCTTCCATTTTATGACAGTTAAAGAAACAGTCATTAAGGTGTGTATTCTGTGACTTGTATTGCACATAAAATGTAAAGGTGATTTATTTAATTAAATGGTACTGAATTGATGTTAATTCATAAATAAAATTGCTGATCTATGGATGCTTCTGAATCTTCCACTAACGTGTCAAATCACCTCTTAAAAGTGCAGCATTTGGTACTAAACCTTATATTCTTACATATTTTTTTCTTCTCTGCAGTTCCTCTGTTAGAATATCTGACAAATAATGAATGTGTAAGTTCTACTGCTAAAAAAATTTACATGTTCTTTGTGGCGCAATATTCAACAAAATGGCAGGTCTAATATGCAATGCCATTTTAAAGAGAAAATGCAGTTAATTTGGGAAGAAATGCTTGACATGCTAGGCTAGAATGTGTGCTGTCAAAAACGTAAAGAAGAGTGGACAACAGAGAACATGCCCTGTAGTTGAATGGAATAAGTGAGAACACATTGTGAATATGAGAAATGTTTCTTCTCCTGAACAAATCTAAAATTCATAAACCCTGTTATTTAACTGTCCTCTTGATGTTTAACATAGGGGTAATATGCTGAAGTAGTTTTAAATATAAATTTTTGTGCATATTAATAACATTCACTATTATTCAGTTGATTATGCTATTTTTATTTTTTTCACACAGAATTCTAAAACAATTTCTATGTATCCTTTGAAGTATATAAGCCTCTATGGTGAGAATTATTATCTGTGAATCTTCCTACTTAATTTGCAAACACTGTGGTTTTCTTTCAAATAATCATAAACTAACTTAAATTTTAAAAGTATTGTTATAAAATTTTTAGTCAATAATTCACAATAAATGCTGCAACTTGGCAAAACATGGTTTATGTATTCTGTGTGCTTAACATCCATAGCAGTTTGAAAAGCTTTGTATGCTATATGTGTTATACAATGAGATACACAATGGATTTTTAAAAAATCAATACAAAATATTAAAAATGCCAAGCTTGAATTACAGTTTGAAGAAAATTTCATTAACACAGGTAGCATGACTACTTAATAAAGTAAATTTAAATGTGAATGATTTATTCCTTAAAAGTGGTTTACAGCGTACTTGTAACCATGTTTTGTAGCATTGATTAATATCTGTCTTTGAAAGAGTTTCTAACAGAAAGTAAACTTTGTAATGCACTCCATTTTTAGAGTTGCACATTAGAGATGAATAATGACTAAAAAAATTCAGCAAATTTTACTGTCTTCAGAATCAAGCACTTTAACACAAATTAAGAATTGTTTACTTGTTTAAATACTATGAAATATTTATCTTGAAAAATCAACTTAATACAAATGATATTCTGATATATCTATGGAACTAACCCAAAACACTTTGATAGAACAGTTTAGTTCAGACAATTCATATAGCTTTCTTAACTTCCCAATTTAATGAATATGTATATAATTTTTATGGAAAGATGCATAAGATATATCAGGCTCTTTTTCTCTTTTGCATTGCTTTGGTTTTCAATTTCTGACTCAACTAACCTTTTAACAAACAAACAAACAAAAAAATACTGGATTTTTTTTATAGTCTTCTAAGTTTTTATTTGCCAATTAGAATTACTGATAATTTTATCACATGTTCTTCTCAAGAATTATGTAATATAAAGTCAACATACATCAATGTATGAGGTGAAAATCTTAATATGTTGGGGGTATATGTGAACTAAGCTGGGAGAATAAATAAAGGGGAGAAAATATGAATTACAGTGTGTGCCAACAGAAGCAGAAAGACTGTCACAGTGAATAAGAGGGACAATAAGTTGTAAAGAAATGACTTAAAAAGAGAGCAGCTATATAGGAAATGTTATCTAGGCATCAAGAGGGACACAGAAAAAAAAAAGACAGACAATATTTCTTGGACAGCTATCTTTGACCTGAGAGAAGTCTCAGGTACTCTTTGAACTACTCCTTTTGATCTTAACTCAGTATCAATAATGCTACGTGACTGAAAAATCACATTTTTTTCTCTTCTAATTTTTATCTGAATTTTTTGTCTTTTTTACTGTCTTTTCTTTGTTAGACAAGTTTCAAACAAATATGCCAAAGTAAAACAACTGACTTCCTGGATCCAGTGCCTTAAAGGGATTCATGGAAGTTTAACAGTGGGTGTTATTTTTTACACAAGAGCCCAGCTCTTATTCAACTTACACTCAACTACGGCTTTCTGTAAATTCTGGTTAATTTATTGAAAGTGGATTATCACTCTTTATGAGACTATATCTCATAAACCTGAGATGGTAAATAAAATATTCTCCTTATATTCTCTTCCTGAATATGGTATTTAAAAAAAGAATAACTTATCGACCTTCATATAAAGTAATACTTTTTCTTCTGTATTTTATTATTAGGCTAGATGTGCTACAGAGAATCTGTGATTTTTTTTCTATATTATCATCAACAACAAGAAACAAGTCAGTGCAATTATTTCCAAACAATTTCTTTTTTAATACCACATTATGTGCATATTTATTTATATTACTTGAATTGTATATTGTAGCAACTTATTAAATTTTAAAGATATTTGTAAGAAGCGATTGTTATGCCAAAAGTACATTTTTTTTGTTTTTAATTAAAGTTTATTGGGGTAACGATTAGTAAAGTTGCATAGATTTCAGGTGTATAATTCTGTAATACATCATCTATATATCACATTATGTCTTCATCATCCAGAGTCAGTTCTCCTTCCATCATCATATATTTGATCCCCTTTACCCTCATCTACCACTGCCTTCCCCCCTTACCCTCGGGTAACCACCAAACTATTGTCTGTGTCTATCAGTTTTTGTTTCTTCATTTGTTTGTCTTGTTCCTTTGTTGTTTTCAGTTTTATATACCACATATCAATGACATCATGCGGTTCTCTACTTTTACTATTTGACTTATTTCGCTTAGCATAACAATGTTAAGATCCATCCATGTTGTCACAAATGGTACTATTTCATCTTTTCTTATGGCAGAATAGTATTCTTGTGTATATATACCACAACTTCTTTATCCAATCATCTATTGAAGGACACTTTGGTTATTTCCATGTCTCAGCCACCATAAATAAAGCTGCAATGAACACTGAAGCACATATGTCTTTATGGATAAATGTTTTCAGATTTTTTGGGTATACACGTAGGAGAGGGATAGCTGGGTCATATGGTAATTCTGTCCTTAACATTTTTGAGGAACCTCCACACTGTCTTCCATAGCAGCTGCATAAATCTTCATTCCCACCAACAGAGTATGAGGGTTCCTTTTTCTCCACAGCCTCTCCAACACTTGTTATTATTTGTCTTGTTGATGGTAGTCGTTCTAACTGGTGTGAGGTGTTATCACATTTTGGTTTTTATTTGCATTTCTGTGATGATTAGTGATAAACATTTTTTCATATGTCTATTGGTCATTTGTATGGCCTATTGGAGAAATGTCTATTCAGGTCCTCTGCCCACTTTTTAATTGGATTGTTTGTTTGCTTTTGTTGTTGTTGAGTTGTATGAGTTCCTTATATATTTTGGACATTAGCTTCTTATCAGAGGCGTTGTTTGCAAAAATCTTCTCCCATTTCGTTGGTTACTTCTTTATTCTTTATTTATGTTTTATTTTTTTTTTCTTTTGCTGTGCAGAAGCTTTTTAGTTTGATATAGTCCGTCATTTATTATAGGTTTTAATTTCCTTGCCTTTGGGGTCAAATTCATAAAATGCTCTTTGAATCCAATGTCCATAAGTTTAGTACCTATGTTTTCAGTTCTATGCATTTTATTGTTTCAGGTTTTATGTTTAGGACTTTGATCCATTTTGAATTAATTTTGGTACACAGTGACAGATAGCAGTCTAGTTCATTCTTTTGCATGTGGCTTTCCAGTTCTTCCAGCACCATTTATTGAAGAGGCTGTCTTTTCTCCATTGTATGTTTTTGGCGTTTTTGGCGAAAATTATCTGTCCATATTTATGTGGGTTTATTTCTGGGTTCTCAATTCTATTCCATTGGTCTATGTGTCTGTTTTTCTGCCAATACCATGCTGTTTTGATTATTGTAGCCCTGTAGTACAAGCTAAAGTCAGGGAGTGTGATACTTCCAGCATTGTTCTTTTTTCTCAAGATTGCTTTGGCTATTCAGGGTCTTTTGTGGTTCCAGACAAATCTGATGATTTTTTGTTCTATTTCTTTAATAAATGCCATTGGGAGTTTGATGGGGATTGCATTACATCTGTATATTGCTTTGAGTAATATGGACATTTTAACTATGTTGATTCTTCCAATCCATGAGCACGGAATGTCTTTCCATTTCTTTGCGTCTTCTTCAATTTCTCTTAAAAATATCTTATAGTTTTCAGTGGATAAGACTTTCACATCCTTGGTTAACTTTATTCGTAGGTATTTTATACTTTTTGTTGTAATTGCAAAAGGAATTGTTCTTTCATTTCTTTTCTGAGATTTCATTGTTAGTATATAGGAATGCAATGGACTTTTGTACGTTGATTTTGTAGCCAGCAACTTTACTGTATTCGTTGATTGTTTCTAATAGCTTTTTGGTGGAGTCTTTAGGGTTTTCTATATATAGCATCACATCATCTACAAAGAGTGACAATTTAACTTCTTCATTCCCAATTTGGATGCCTTTTATTTCTTTCTCTTGCCTGATTGCTCTGGCGAGGACTTCCAACACTATGTTGAAAAGCAGAGGTGATAGGGGACAGCCCTGTCGTGTTCTGAATGTAGAGCAAAGGGCTTCAGTTTTTCACCATTAATTATGAGATTAGCCGCGGGTTTGTCATATATTGCCTTCATTCTGTTGACGTATTTTCCTTGTGTACCCATTTTATTAAGTGTTTTAATCATAAATGGATGTTGTATCATGTCAAACGTCTTTTCTGTGTCAATTAATATAATCATGGTTTTTGTCCTTTATTTTGTTTATGTGATGTATCACATTGATGAATTTGTGGATATTGAATCATCCTTGTGCCTGGGGATGAACCCCACTTGCTTGTGATGAATAATCTTTTTAATGTATTGTTGCATTCGATTTGCTAGAATTTTGTTTAGGCTTTTTATATCTGTATTCATCAGAAATATCGGTCTATAATTTTCTTTTTTTATGTTATCCTTACCAGGTTTTGGTATCAGGGTAATGTTAGCCTCATAAAATGAGTTAGGGAGTGCTGTCTCTTCTTCAGTTTTTGGAAGAGTTTGCATAGGATAGGTATTAGATCCTCTTTGAAGGTTTGGTAGAATTCACTAGTGAAGCCATTTGGTCCCGGACTTTTGCTTTTGGGAAGGTTTCGGATGACTGATTCAATTTACTTACTGGTGATTGGTCTATTTAGATTTTCCAGTTCTTTGTGATTCAGCCTAGGAAGGCTATATATGTTTCTAAGGACATGTCCATCTCTTCTAGGTTATTGAATTTGGTGGCATATAATCCTTCATATTATTCTTGGATAATCCTTTGTTATTTCTGTGGCATCTTTGGTAACTTCCCCTCTTTCACTTCTGATTGTGTATATGTGTGTCTTTTTTCTTTTTATCTTAGTGAGTCTTGCCAAGGATTTGTCAATTTTATTAACCTTTTTAAAAAAACAGCTTTTTGTTGCATTAATTTTTTCTATTGTCTTTTTGTTCTCTATTTCATTTAGTTCTGCTCTGATTTTTATTTATTTCCTTCTGCTGACTTTGGGTTTCACTTGTTCTTCTTTTTCTAGTTCTTTAAGGTGTAACATGATGTTATTTATCTGTGATTTTTCTTCTTTCTTGAGATAGACCTTTAATGATATAAATTTCCCTCTTAAAACTGCTTTTGCTGCATCTGAAAATTTTTGGTAGGATGTGTTTTCATTGTCATTTGTTTCTATGTATCTTTTTATCTCTCCTCTTATTTCTTCTTTGACCCAGTCATTTTTTAAAAGTATGTTGTTTAATCTCCACATATTTGTGTTTTTTCCTGCTTTCTTTTTGCAGTTGATATAAAATTTCAAAGCCTTTTGATCATAGAATATGCTTGGGATGATTTCCATCTTCTTAAAATGCTGAAACTAGTTTTATGTACCAATATATGGTCTATCCTTGAGAATGTTCCTTGTACACTAGGAAAGAATGTATAGTCTGATGTTCTAGGATGAAGGGCTCTATAAATGTTAATTATGTCCATTTCATCTAATGTGTCATTTAAGGCTGCTATTTCATTATTTATTTTCTGTTTGGATGATCTATCCATAGTTGTCAAGGATGTATTTAGGTCCCCTACTTTAATTGTGCTTTGGTCAATTTCCCCCTTTAGTTCTGTTAACACTGGCTTAGTATATTTTGTTGCTCCCTTATCGGGGGCATAAATATTGATGACCGTTATATCTTCTTGTTGTATAGTCTCCTTTATCATTATGAAATGTCCATTTTTGTCTCTTGTTACCTTTTTCAGTCTGAAGTCTGTTTTGTCAGATATAAGTATGCTACACCTGCTTTTCTCTGATTCCTGTTGCTTTAATTATTGTTTTCCACCTTTTCACTTTGAGTCTATATTCGTCCTTGTAGCTGAGATGTGTCTCTTGGAGGCAATATATGGTTAGGTTTTGGTTTTTTGATCCAACCTGCTACTCTTTGCTTTTTATTGGTGAGTTCAATCCATTTACGTTTAAGGTGACTATTGATATATGAGGATTTTTTTTATAGCAATTTTATCTTTTGTTTTCTGGCAGCTCAGTGTTTCCATTGTTTATTTACCTTTGTGTTTCTATCTGGTATTTTAGTTTGTTCATAGTCTATGAATTTTCCCTATTTACTCATTGAGGGATGTGGAAAGCTTCTGAAGTTTTGAAGCTCTACCTGCACCAGATTCAGGGCCTGTGTGTTTCAGCAGCTCTGTTAACCCCTGCAGGGATCAGGCCAGGGATCAGCCTCTCACAACACACCCCGCCCCTGGCCCCACCTGTCTGGGCGGATCCTGCAGGAGTAAATAGAACTGCTGAAACACACAGCCTCTGAAACTCCTGCAGGAAGAGCTATGGAACTTGAGAAGCTCTACACATTCCCCACTGAGGCAGTGCCCTGAGAACCAGGTGACCTGTTCACAGAGGAGAAGCCCACCTTCCAGGGAATCCCCCCATTGTGTGAGAAGCCGGAACAGTGTAGAAAAAATATAACATTACAGCCTGAGAGAGAATAAAAGGCTGCAATTGGAAATAAAGCATTCTACCAACACCTACTGGAAAGCAAAGGAAAGACCTCTTCCTACCAACCTGTTGCAGAACCCACTCCTGTAGATGCCTAGGAAGAGAATAATTAACTAATTGCCATGATTAACCAAGGTAACAAGGCAGCTCAGAAAGAAAATGAAAAGTCTCCAGAAAATGAACTTAAAGACATGGAAATATGTGCCTTAAATGACAGAGAATTCAAGATTGCAGTTCTGGAAAAACTCAACGAGGTGCAAGAAAGCATAGACAGGCAGTTTAATGAACTCAGAAACACAATCAAAGAACAAAATGAACATTTTACCAAAGAGATTGAAATTTTAAAAAAGAACCAAATAGAATTTCTGGAGATTAAGAACTCAGTAAAAGAAATGAAGAATGAAATAGTCAGCTTAGATAATAGAGCTGACCAGATGGAGGAAAGAATCAGTGCCATCAAAGATAGAAATCTGGAAATGACACAAATGGAAGAAGAGAGAGAGCTTGAGACTTAAAAGAAATGAAAGAACTCTACAAGAACTTTGTGACTCCATCAGAAAGAGCAATATGAGAATAATGGGCGTACCAGAAGGAGAAGAAAGAGAGAAGGGAACAAAGAGTATATTCAAAACAAATAGTCGACAAGAACTTCCCAAATTTGTGGAAAGAACCGGACCCTCGAATCCAAGAAGCAAATAGAACACCTAATTTCCTCAACCTCAACAGGCCTTCTCCAAGGCATTATTGTATTGAAGCTGTCAAAAATTAATGATAAAAAAAGAATCCTCAAGGCAGCCAGGGAAAAGAAGATGGTAACCTACAAAAGAAAGCCCATTAGAGTATCATCAGATTTTTCAGTAAAAACTCTACAAGCCAGGAGGGAGTGGATTCTAATATTCAAACTATTGAAAGAGAGAAATTATGAGCCAAGAATAATATATGCAGTAAAGATATACTTTAGATATGAAGGAGAAGTAAAAACCTCTCTAGACATACATAAGCTGAGGGAATGTCCTAACACATGACCTGCACTACAAGAAATACTGAAGGAGGCTATTCACCCTGAAACAAAAAAGCAAAAAAATACAAAACCATGAGTAGTATTATGAACAAACAGAAGCAGGAAATGGCCAGCCCTACACCAAATAGGACACTATACCCTTAAATATAACATATAGGGTAAAGAAGGGGAAAAAAAACCCATATATATATATATATATATATGAGGAAAAAGACAACTTGCTACTGCAGTGCAAAAATCAACTCACAGCATAAATAAGGATAATTTGTGACAAAAAAAAAAAAAAAAAAAACATAAAAAGGGGAAGAGTAAAGGTCTGAACCGGCATATGGGAATGGAGAAAGTGGGCATGCTGAAGAAAATGGAATACTCTGAACATGCAACTTTCTTTTATATAAGCTTAATGGTAACCACTCAAAAAAATATCCAGAACTGAAATATATAGCATAATAAAAGAAGAAACAGAGGGAAAAAAAATCATAGAATACCACCAGACTGAAATAATGGACAGCGACAAAAAGACAAAAAAACAACGCAGTGAAATAAGTCAGACAGAAAAAGTTGAAAATCATGTGATTTCACTGCTATGTGGCATATAAAACTGATAACAACAAAAGAACAAGACAAACAAAGAAACAAACACTCATAGACACAGACAATCGTTTAGTGGTTATCAGATGGTGGTAAGGGGTGAGAGGGGCGTGGTAGATGAGGGTAAAAGGGATCAAATATATGGTGATGGAAAGAGAACTGTTTCTGGGTGGTGAACACACAATGTGATATATAGATGATGTATTACAGAATTGTACACCTGAAATCTATGTAACTTTACTAACAGTTGTCACCCCAATAAACTTTAATAAGAAAAAAAGAAAAGAAAGAAAGAAACCATTAATTACTTCCATTTTTATCATTGATTAAAGAATATCCAATTCAATATTCCTGCCTCCCTAATAACCTCTTCTATCCTTTTTTCTATTGCCTTTAACTTGCATGCATCCTATATTCTATAAAGTCTCTTATTCAATTCAGCCCCTGAAACAAAACAAAACTCCTCTTCAGCCCCAGCAGGTTAGGTGTTACTCTCTCCTTCAGATCTTTATTATATAGATTAACCATTTATTTTTTTAAAAATCATTTTTTTTCTCCAGGTCCTTTGCTTTTGTTTTGTTTTGTTTTGTTTACTATGCATCAGCATAAATTTAGACACTACTTGCAGAGGGATAGGAATAGGAATAGAAATGATTGAGTTGGTCAGGTAGGTTGGTATGACAGTGTCCTCTTTGGACCAGTGAGGGAAACTACTGGACGGGAGATATTAGTAGCTATTTTACTATTAAAGTATTTATATATTTTTGTCATTATACAGCAAACTGGGTACAATTGTTACCAAGGAAATGACAGTCCTTTCCAGGAGTAGCAAAAATAATGTTTCCCAGTTAGCAAATTGTTTCTTCTCTGGATCCCATATTGAAATTTATCCCATCATTCTGTGTGGAAGTATGCCTTTTGAAGAATGTATAACTGAATTCATTGGAAGGGTTCTCAGTCTTTTCTCCAACATGCAATTTTATTTCTCTTTCTCCTTTTCTTTCTTTGTACAGTAACTAACTCTATGATGCTCTACCTCTTATTCTAAGCTGAGCTTTCGTAATCCAGTTCTGTCCTTTTTGATAACTACTCATTTTTTTTTTTGTTTTTTTTGGTTTTTTTTGCTGGAATAGCAGCCTCTTTTAGCTGTTTTTTTAATATTCTATGATGAAAGAAACTTCTTTAAAAGCATTTATTTTGAAGGAAAAGCCCTTACTGCTCAGGGACTGATGAAGTAAAATGGGCCTTCCAATGCAAAGAAACAGACACTATGGTATTTTTAAAAATTAAATACATTAAATATTGCCCGTGCAGCAGTACTTGAACAGATGTTCAAATTCCTTCATCTTAGACATGCTATTCAATATTGTAAAAGAAAGGACTGTGAGATTGTAGCCAGTACTTTGGAAGAATAATGCAAGAAGTTAGATTAGATGGAGGATCTTTAAAGTAGAGGAAGAACAGGATGAATGTTTACAGCAACAGAAGTAGAATAGAGGAAAACATCCTAGAATACAGACATGATAAAGGGTTTTACAATAAATATATAGATGATAGATAGATAGATAGACAGACAGACAGACAGACAGACAGACAGATAGATAGATAGATAGATACATAGGCAGATCTCACCCTAAATTTTCTTGGCACACTCTGATTAGGTAAATAACTGACTGAATTATGAGAAATTCAGTGAGTAGCTCTCGAGCACCTACATGAACCAGACATTTTGTCAGAATTTCTAGGGAAAAATAAAATGAATTGGATGCAGATCCTGCTTTAAGAAATACAAATGTGTGTGTGTGTGTGTGTGTGTGTGTGTAACCTGGGAAAATCAAGAAAAGCAACCTATAGCCTTGAATCAATAGAAGTGAGACATCTTAAAGTAGACATAGAGCAATTTTGGAGGCAGATACACCAGGGGAATAGGCGGTAATAATAAACATAGCAAGCAGTTTACCTGCAAATATAAATAGGAGTGTCTATGAGGATGCCTCCAGCTGCAGTAACAGAAAACTATTCAAGCTGACTAATCCATAAGGGCATTTACTCTTTCACAAACAAAGTGTCCTGAGGTAAGCAGGCTCCAACCCGATGAATTTAGTGTTTCAGTTATATTTCTGTGCGAGTCTTTCAGTTTTGCCCTTTTCAAAATACTCGCCTTTTCTCAAATGGGCCTTCTTCGTGGCTACAAAATGGTTGTTATTAGCCCCTGGGGCAGCATACCTGTTTGTTATTTATCTCTGGAAGAAGTGAAATGGGAAACTCTATACTTAACCTTGAAATACAAACTCTTCCCTTTAGTCTTTTGGCTCTACTTACATCCCTTGATTTCCCAGGGCTAGTAACTCTTGCTGAGGTATTCCCACACTGATTTTCTTAGAGAATAAAATGAACCATGTCTGGAGACAGGAAAAAGTTAGGCACTTGATCAAAAGTGGAGTTTTGCCACGAAGGAGATTTCCATATAATAAGACATAAACAGTGTCCTCCGCTCAGGAGAGTTTCAAACCATACTGTGGCTCATTCAAAACACCAAGAATAGGAATTTGGATGCATTGTTAAATGCACATTGCAGATTTTTGAGATTGAAATGACACAAATTGAATGGTGCTTTGAAAATATTAACATAGCCACAGCCACAGCCATAGCCACCGGATCTGAGATGAATCAGAGTTGGTAGGGGGAAGGGTAACAAAGGAAACAAATTTAGTCAAGTAGCTCCAAAAATTGAGGATAAGGCAGATGCAAGACATTTTATGGAAAAATAATGTGAGGATTTTTAAACTGATTTGATTTAAGGGCAATGGAAAATAAAAGGTATTATTTTTCACTGGCAGGATGAAGATGCAGTTATCTATGATACATACCATAGAAAGAGAGGGCATATGGGCAGCACTTCACTGAATGGAAGGAATCAAAAGACATTCTTTTGGTATTCATTGAGCGAGTCCGTAGACTCTTGGAAAATGAAGAGTGAAAAAATTGTGAAGGGGGAAAGACCATCAAAGCTCAGTGCTTTGAAAGAAAATCTGAAATTTGAAGGGGGGGAAAAAGAGTGTTCTGATTGGGAAATACATCATAACAGATTTATTAAATATGTTCTTTATCACTCTCCTTAATGGTGACATAAGATGTATATGATATGCACATATACATATATACATATATGTAGTTTTTATGAAGATAAATAGAAAATATCATGTATTCAACTGAAAGAGAAAATTGTAAGTTTGTACTCTGGTTTCCAAATAAAAATTAAGATTGCAGGTTTTTTTGTTTAGCTTAATTTTATATTTGCATCTCTTTGCTTTCATTGAATATCTTGATTCTCATCACAATAACATAATTACCTACTTTCCTTACACTCGACATCAATATAATAATTCCAAATAGCAACATCAATTATACCACCAAATAGACAGAGAGAGAGAGAGAGAGAGAGAGAGAGAGAGACTAATAAATGCATTTTGGTCAGTCCTTATCATTAGTGTTTATTCAAAAAGGTTTCTACAGGTAACACACATGTAAGATTTATCCTCTTTGTAATGTTGTCTTCAATTTATATACAATTAGGGTCATCTATTTATCTTTGAATTTTGCTAATTTTAGGGAAGGTTTTTATTCCCTTCTTTATTAATTTTAGTTATATAAAATTTAGGTAAATATTCAAATGACTTCAAAACCTAAATTATAAATTAAGTTATATTCAGAGACACCGAACTTCTATACCTATCCACTTAATTCTGTTTCCTTCATCAGCCATAGGCAAACACTTTTTTCACTTTTGGTTTATCTTTTAATTTCTTCCTTTTGAAAATATAAATAAATGAAACATGCACATGTATACATATATGTTTTATCCCCTTTTTATACAGACTTAGTAAACTAATAAAATAATCTGCATATTGATTTCTTAGTCAATAATATATTCATATATATATTCATGATACTATATTATTAATTGTACTATGAAATGTTCCCCATTAATTTTAACAGCATTGGATAGATACTCCATAGTTTATTAAACCAGTCTTTTTAAATGGGCTTTAGAGTTACTTCTAGTTTTCTGCTGTTGAAAATAGTGCTGCTATTTAAGATTTTTGCAGATGTTACTTATTACTTTGATTTGGAATAGATTCCTAAAATGATAATTCTAGGTCAAAGGAAAATTCATATATAATATTGCTATATATCTATATATACAGTCTCTGTTATGTTGTAATAGGGTGGGTTGTCAAACTTTCAGAGTTTTGCCATACAGATACATAAGAAATAACTCAGTTTAGTCTAATGTGAATTTTTCTTACTTTGATAAAGTTGACCATTTTTTCGTGTATTTAAGATAGTTTCTCTCTTTTTTCGTCTTTATAATTCATTCTTTTCCCTTTTTTCCCTGGGTTTGCTGGACTTTTTCTTCTCAATTTTTAAAAATATATTATGCATAATAATCTTTTCATTGTGATATATTTGGCAATTTTTTGCTTGGTTTGGCAGCACTAACCACACTCACCATTATTCATTCTCTCTCTCTCTCTCGCTCTCGCTCTCGCTCTCGCTCTCGTCTCTCTCTCCCCGTTCCACTATCATCCTGGCTATAAGTACTTGTATTCCAAAGTGCTTAGCCTAGAACAAAACAAACAAACAAACAAACAAACAAACAAAAATAAACAACAAACAAACAAACAAAAATAAACAACATACAAAGTTATGGTTCTCTTTTATTAGGATTGTCTGATCTTTATAAATTAACTTAAGGATATGATATTGAGTAAAAGAGCAGGGTATGCTTTACGGCTGGTCCAGTTTACTTCTGTTTCTTAAAAAAATATATTTTGCAGTTTCCTCATGTTGGTTACTGTCAATTAACATATTTATTCCGAGAGTTGTTTTTCAGTTTTATTAAATAAGCACTTCTCTCTATTGTATTGCTAACAGGTTATTTTTTTTTTTTTTAATATAGAGGCTCGTGATTTCACTAATTTGATGCACTGCTCCCTACATTTTTATGTTGCTTATAGTAGTTTTTCATTGATTCTATTTGTTTTTTAAAAATATTTATAAATTATATCTGCCAATAGAGATGATTTTACATTTTCCACTCCAATGTTTTCATATCTAATTGCATTTGCTACCACCCCTAAATCAAAATTATGTATTAGGAAAGAATTAGAAAGACATCCTTGATATGTTCCTGAGATTTTGATTTTCCTATTGTGGAATCATTAGATAAATAATTTAATTTCATGTGGTCATGTTTTGAATAAACTTACCTATCACTGGTATAAGTTCCAGGTAGTTAAAGCTAACCATGTAGTCAAGTTTTGGAGATTGACTAACATAAATGTATTAGAGGGAAAGAGCTTGCCTACACTCTCCTGTCATCACTGCTCCTACCCTCCATTTTCTCCCCTATTGAGCCCTTGAATCCACTACTTCTGCATGAGCATTCAGGACCACGGTCATTGAGATAGTCTACCTATGTTGCTGTTTCTCACTAGCTATGTTTCAAATACCAGGGAAATAAAGAGCTCTCATACCTGTGATAAGGACATAATCTGAGGGAGAATAATGATCCCTACAGACCAGGGAGGCCTGTAGAGGTGATGTCAGAACACTGGCCCATCTGTTAAGAATGTTTTATTTCCCGTTTGTGTATATACTTGCCCCAGAATCCTTATAGGGAGACCAGGTGATTGAACCAAAGGAATAATTGAGTATTATTCCAAGATTTCCTGGCTCAAAACATATCTTACCATCCATAAATCCTCCTGAAACCAGAGAATAGTAAGAAAATACATTTAATTGTCAATCATGAATATAATGTAATGGTCATCAAATCACTAATTATGTAGAAGCCAAAATTCCTCATGCTACTAAAATGATTCTGTGGATGCACTTAACCTCACCGGTTTGACTGAAAGGAACACTATTCCAAATTCTTGGTTGTGGCATTATCCGGTTTTCACAAAATATACACATGATAAGAGTAGTATATTGTCATTTGCAAAGTCTCTGTTTCTGCTTCATTTGGAGGGTTATTGTAAATTGGCTCATAACTTATGGCCTCTTTGTCCATTTGCCCTTTGGTGATAAAATGAACGAGCTGATCCTCATTCTTTTTGGCAAGACTTTCTAGAGTTAAGCCTCTGTGCTCTTTTCTTCCTGGAATTCCTCTGACAGTTCTCCATATCCAAGGAACTACACTTAAATGTAGTTGTACAGTTGGAATATTTTTAGGCACAATGCTAAAAATATTGCACAGGTATTTTATCTTTATTTTTTTCAGATGTGGTCATTTTCCAACATATTTATCACTTTCTGAGAAAACAGTATTAAAGCAATTAATGTGAATGTATGGAGGTACTAAGACATAGGAAAAAAATAAACAAAGTAAAGAACATTGCTGTAATTACTAGAAAGGAAAAATACAGTTGTTATCATTTGGCAAGAATATCAATGTATATAAAATAATAGTCACAAAATATAAGAATATACATATTTATGTGTATATGTATAAATAAATATGTATTACCTATATAGCAATTGTATAATTTTACATTGTATAATGAAACGTGTTTCATTTATGGTTTCATATAGTTTAAAATTACACAATTGATATATAAAACACACACACACACACAAAGCAGCAAAGCTGTTAATCCCTAGACTAACACACACAGCAATTCTTGTTGTGTTTAACAGTGTTTCTAACATCACTACCCTAAATGAGCTGTTTATCATAATTATAAAGCCTATGCCTTTATATCTCAAACTTTCCCTTGGAGTTTTCATTCAGATATATCAGGTCATTTAATGTGTATATAGAAGACGAAAGGCCTTCTAAGAAAAAGGATTAAGATATTTTCAGTTTTTTAATTGTGTAGAACTCTAAAGTATTATGATGCTGAAAATCAAGATGAATTAAGGCAACACAGGTTGCTTCCCAATGTATTTGTAATCCACAGTAGAAATTGTTAAAGCAATGTAAAATATAAAAATATGTTTTTAAACTGAAAGAAAGAAAAGTTAAATAAAACAAAATCTCGATATAAAACTATGTGTAATCCTCTATATTTCTGAACCAAAGTAGAACTATTTAGGTGGGAAATTGAGACACCAGGTTTGCTGTCATGATTAACTCTTAACTTTTCATTATAATTTCTTCTTCTTATCAGAAGGTAAGCCTGAAAATGGAAAACAGAAGCAATCTTCTCTTTTGGGCTCCTATCATTGTCAATCAAACTCTTTCTCTGCTTCGTTGAAACTAAATTATTAAAAGTAATATAACGGGGTGGTTAATTCAAGAGTTGTGAACAGGAGTATCTCAATGTAAATGGCCTCACATTACCAGCTGGCTTTCTCATGCCCCTGGAAGTGTCTTTTCATTAATACCTGGCCTGCATTTCATTGTCACCATTACAATCTTCTACTTGTTGCAATCTGAAGTTATCTTTCTAACATGAAAATAATACAAAATTTAATTCCTTACTATTATGCTATTTAAGGGATTTACTAGAACTGTTTGAATCACCAGTAATATATAATTGATCATAAAATATTAAAGATGGATATTAATTGTTTTATGGAAACTATACCTTTGGGATCATCATTAGGGCTACATTCTTGACCAACCATATGAAATATGAAGCTGAAAAGTCTTCTTTCTTATCATGATAGTTTTGTTGATACTGAATCTATAGAGTATGGCTGAAAAGAAAAGAAATTGCCTTTCAACAACTGAAGACTTTCTGTCTCTCTGTTTCCTACAATCTGTACCTTTTCTTCTTCTTCTTTTTTTTAACTTCCTCTCTCTTGTTCACTTTCTTTTTCTTCTCCCTTCTATCTTCTTTCTTTCTTTCCTTTTCATCTTCTCAGTCTTCTTTTTTGTCCCTCCTTGGTAAGTTTTATCTTCAAATTATTCTAGTAATTCATTATAAAATATAATGGTGAGTAATATGACTTTAAGATTCACTTCAATAACAAATAAAAATCAACAATAACCAAGAAGTGTGATAATGGAAAGAGAAAGAAAAAAATGCAAGGAAATGCTGGTTACAAAGAAGGAAGGCAAGGACATGAGCAAAGGTGAAATTAAATGATGGAAACTGTGCAGGGGTTTGCCAGGAACTGTAACAAGAGTATTGTCTTAAATTGATGAGAGTTGATGGATTGAGCATGCTATGCATTTGTTTGCTAAAACAGAAATTATACGCATGTCTTTGTTGAAGAAAGGACAGTACTCAATTTATACTAAAGGTCTAGTAGTGTTTCTGTTGATTGTTCACTGATTCTCAAATTAACCTGCTCTTACAGTTGAGTTTTGGCACATCCTGTGTTTGTGATAATACAGAGATACAAAGAGGAATCATTAAAAAGAGTTCAATAGCTTTAATATGAGTGAATGAATGAATGAATAATAAATCTGAAATTTCCTTTTCGCCAATAAGAATGCTTATAACTGCAAATGGCACAAAGTAAAATAAGAGAGGTTTGAGATAACTCTGGGTAGTTAGGAGGAACTGAGATTATACAACTTGAAATGCAAGTATTAGGAACTAATTATTGATAACATTGACTATTGGCTATGACCCTGTTACCCAAAAGTAAGACCTAGCCGAACAATCAGCTCTAATGCAGTTCTTATAGTAAAATAAGACCCGGTATATTATGTTATGTTATGTTATGTTATGTTATGTTATGTTATGTTATGTTATGTTATGTTATGTTATATAATATTAAAAACCCGGTCTTATAGTAAAATGAGACTGGGTCTTATATTAATTTTTGCTCCAAAAGATGAATTAGAGCTGATTGTCCGGCTAGGTCTTGTTTTCAGGAAACATGAGATTGATATCGCAAATGGATTATAACTAAGCTGTAAATGCTTTATGCTTTTTCTTTTAGTTCCATAATTTCTTATTTATTAAACTACTTTTATGTAAGATGAATTATGTAACCCAAATATGATAACCTATGTATTAAAGACTTGGAGAGTTTGTAAAAGGTAAAATCCCTATTAGAGGATTTTAGGAAATAATTAGTGAAATTTCTTTGATTTTTTACCTTTTAAGGATTTTCACATGAACGTAATGAAGAGAAATAAAAGGTAAATGAGTAAGGAGAGGTGGAAAATGAATAGTGGGTAGTGATATTTAAATACTACAAGAGAAAATATAGAAAAATTAAAGATTGCTCTTGATGGCAGTCCAGTCGTCACAGTTTTTAACAAAAAAATAAGCACTATAATAAAATACATTTAATTGTGCTGTGAAACCTATCATGATATTTTCCTTAGATTTCCTAGGAAATAATGAAATAATTGTTAGTAAACATTTAAGTGTTCCAAAGCACACCAGAATAGAATTATGTTTTCTTTATTTTGTTTATCCTTTAAACATTACATTTTTTCCAAACTTTGGTTCATTTATAAAATAATTAAATTCATGGCTATTAAAGCATGAAACATTTTAAATTTAAAATGATGGATGATAAAATTAAAGGTAATAATATGTGCCCAGAGTAAATCCTCACCATATATTATAATGGAATGCTAACAATAGTAAGTACTGTTTTTCTATATTTACCACAGTTACATGGTAATGAGTCAAAACGTTCAGAAGTATTTTTGATATAAATAAATAGTCTACCCCACATTTTCCTCAGTCTCACACCAGAGAGTCTATTATATTAAAATTTTTGTTTTGATTTTTTTCAAGAGTTTATTTCAAAACTCCATATAAAACACTACATTTTATTGATTTATCAACCATAGAAAATATCCATTTACTCTGCAATGTGAAAGTAATGTTTTAGCTCAAACTACCTCTACTCTCTTTTATTCAAAATATGGTAGTATATGTTTCTTTTAGTTTTTCTATTACCTGTGTATTGTTTATTGGAATTATTATTTTCATTAAATTTCTAATATTTTGTAATTTCCTATTTTTGAGGCTATAATTCTGTTTGTGAAACCACAAAATATATTTTATTTGACCATGTTCTATATATCTCTTTGACTATAAAATGACAAAATTTTAAGACTTAATTTGCATTAATGTATGAAGATTATATTTTGTTTGCTAAAACTCTTATATGGACTAAATACATATGTTGAAGCCCTAACCCCCATATCTCAGAATGTGACTCTATTTGAAAATAAACTTTCATAGAGGTAATTACTCTTAAAATAAAGCCATGAGAATGGACCCTAAACCAATCTGACTAGTATCTTTATAAGAAATGGAAATTTGAACACATGACAAGATATTAGGGATGTATATGCACAGAAGAAAGACTGTGTAAGGACAGAGTGAGAAGGTGGCCGTCTGCAAGCCAAGGAGATAGACCTCAGAAGAAACCAAACCTACCAACATCTTGATCTTGGACTTCCAGGATACAGAACTGTGAGAAAATAAATTTCTGTTGTATAAGCTACCCAGACTGTTATTATGTTATGACAACCCTAGCAAAATAATACTAAGTTCATGAAAATTGCCACTAAAAGGAACATTTTATTAATATCAGGTAAAATGATTATCATGATCTTCCAGTGTATTATTTATTCTTTTCTGGAGTATGTATGTACAAGGTATGACAATTAAGTTCACAAACTCATCCTAGAAAAAGTGATACATACCTCATTGCTGAATATCAGTATAGTCACCTTCGAAGGGCTCCCCCTGGGAAGCTATGCACCAATGCCATTGCCTAGTCCACCCTTCAAAGCAATTTTGGAACTCTTTTTCTGGACTGGCCATCAAAGCTATTGTTGTATTACCCTTGATGTCCTGAATATCATCAAAATGTCTTCCTTTCAACATTTCCTTTATCTTAGGATAAAGAAAAAAGTCATTGGGGGTCAGATCATGTGATTAGGGAGTGTGTTCCAATCCAGTTATTTGTTTACTGGCTAAAAATTCCCTCACAGACAGAGCTGTGTGAGCTGGTGCATTGTCGTGATGCAAGAGCCATCACTTTGGCGAAAAGTTCAGGTCATCTAACTTTTTTATGCAGCATTTTCAGCATTTCCAAATGGTAAACTTGGTGAACTGTTTGTCTAGTTGGTACAAATTCATAATGAATAATCACTCTGATATAAAAAATGGTTAGCAACATCATTGCAACAAGTTCGCGAACTTAATTGTCAGACTGCGTATATATGTATGTATTAATATGTATGTATGTATGTATTTTGCATTGCTTGCTATTGGCATATCCTCTAAATTTTAAAGCTCTTTAACATACTATAGTTCTATCTATTTGTTAATCTTCCAAGATACTTCTCTTTATAGATCACGTCTTCTTGCTCTGTGTGAGTTGCTGTCTAGGTCTGTTTCAGAGCCCTCATCTTGGCCACAACACCCTGGCCATCCAGCACTGTATACATCCTTTTCTGAAGTCCATGTCTTTCTTTTCCTTGATTTCTAAATCTGTTTCACTGGAGTACATCTTCAAAGGATTTCCAAATAAAAGGTTCATGTAAATGAATTTTTATCATTTACATATCATTATCAATATTATTGGCATGATTCTATTCTTAAGATAGAGCCATTAAATCCTAATTTAATGGCGCAGTGTCACTGGGATCTCATGGAAATTTAGAGCTGAAAAAAACCTAGAGGGCACAGATGCTTGAAAGAAGAGTAAGTTTGAGTCTGCAAGCATAACTTTCCCAATGTCTCACACTTTAGATAAATAATGGCAATCTAATATATACGCATATATGTGAGTTTTAACCAAAGAATCATAGCATGAATAATGAAAAATATGAAAGTTATAGGAAGAATTATAAGAGAAAGAGAAACATGATGAATAAACAAATTATAGAGGTGATAACATGTGTTTTTTTCCCCTCTTTTAATGTTGTTTTGAGTTTTATTTATGACTTTTTTTTTTCTGGACAGAATTTCTATGTCTGCCTTTAAAATGGTAATTCATTATTTCTGTGGCAAATAAAATCTGTACAGGTTAAAATTTAACACAACTAAGAATAGAAGAGAGGCTATATCCTGAAATAATATATAAATCACATTTACTTTATTTACAAACTTAATGATTAATATAGCACAGAATACCTAGACCAATTCTTTCTCCCACTGTCAAATTTTCACAATAAGATGTTAGCCAGTATTTAACTGATAGGAATTATGCCAGCTGCTTACATATCCAGCATTAATTATTGGTTTCTGTCTATCTATTTTCATGCCTTACAAATTTTAACATCGTTTATATTAAACATATTGTTTTGTTGTTGTTGGCTAAGGGCATTAAAATCTCTTGCAGTGAGGAGTACCTTGAATTATTACAAATATTACTTTTCTGGCAGATTTTCAGGCTCTGTTGCAATATAGCACTCTAGTAAAGTAAATACGTCCGATAAAGACCCAGCTTTACCTGCATTCTAGTCAGCACTGATTGATTTTGATGACCTTGGGCAAAAGTTATAAACTCTTTGAGGCTCACTTAATTTTTTCACCTGAATATTTAGGAGTTTAGCATGCTAAATTCTGTACATTATAGATAGTATATATAATCATTATTATTACCATTTAAATTTTTGTTGGATTAGATCATTTTTAGTGTTCTCTCTAAGTCTACAACATTTTATAATTTTCTTAAAGATAGTGCAACGGTTTCTTACTGTTGACAATTCTGAGATAGACAAAAATAATATAGAGTTCATTATGAGAAGCTTTTAGTCTCTTACAGTTCAGGAAACAGTAAATTCTAAGTTATCAAATTCTATTAAAATGTCTCTCAGCTCATAATCCTACTCTTCAATTTAGAATATGTAATGTTGCTTAATGATCAGGGTGTTAGTGCTTCTTTTGGACTGTAAAAAAACAATGATCCTTCATTATAATAAAATATTCCACTGTTGCACAGTCTGTGTTTTATGAATTACACTGCACACACTTGATGTCAATTATAGGCCATAGAATAAAAGGTAACACTTCAGCCTTCAGGGTGATTCACTTATTTGGAGCTCACTGATGTGTTCTTAATTCAATTTGAAGTCTCTCCCCACCCACAGTTTGTGGAGAAAAAGATGCAAACGTTTTTCTTCATTGGCAGTGGCTGGAGAATGCATCAACATGACAAATATTTTCCAGGAGGAAAAAAAAAGAAAAGTATACTCTGTGAATAACAATCTCTCTCTCTCAAGAAAAAAAAAAAAGAGAGATAATCATAGCAATATTTATAACATTTCCTTTATCTCAAAGGAGCCTCTGAGCACTTTAGAAATGTTAATGACGATCAGGTTCTGTGGGATTCACGTCTGCTGTCACTGAAAGGGATTCATGTTTAGCAGCGCGTGGGGATGACAGATCTGCAGACAGCTCTGCTGGATTTATTATCACATCTGTAAGGCTGAGGGGGAGTGCTGCTTACTCAAACTGCCCAAGCTGGAATGTGTATCCATCACAGAATCAAAGGTATGGGACTAGCATATGCAAAATGTGATGGATAGCATAATATTCACCCATTCTCAGATAGACATGAGACATCCAAGTATGTCTGCCCCACACCATCTGCTAATGGAGATGACGTTATGCTTGATAATAAGAGCATTTAAAAACATTTAATGTGTTCATATGGAATAACATTATTTTGTTTCTCTTGCCTATATTTCAAAAATAGTGAATGTTTAGAATACTGTATTAATGCACCTATTGCATAGTACAAGGGTAACTACTATTTCCAATATTGAAATATTTATGTCATTGCTGAATTCCTCATATACACTAAATGGCTGACTTGAATAATGATATGTTGCAAGTTCTACAATGATGAGTGAGTGACATTGTGTACACAAATACAAACAGGTGTTGAGATTTTATAAATACACACACATATGTGCATGTATAGTCATATACATGTGTATATTTAATACATATTAGATAGTTTAACCTTGCTTTGATTTGTATCTTGTGCTATTATTCACCTTATAACTTACTAATAGTTAAAAAGGAAAAGAAAAAACTAGATGGAAATAGATTCCAGTTTTTCTATTCCATCATTATTTGCTATTTTGTGGCCAAATTTTATTCATTTATGTCTGTCTTCATTCAACACACATTTATTCAATAATTACTAGACCCTAATCTGGGCTCTAGGCATTTAAAGAGAAACATGACACATTTCTTGTCTTCAAGAAGATCATATTCTTTGGGGAGAGAAATATAAAAACAGTTAAAGCACCGTAAGAACACTGAACAGGCAGTCCATAAATCTGTAAAACATGAGGCAGAGCAATTATACAGAGGAGACAGCATTTGAAGTGGGTCTTAAAGATTGAGTAGGACATGGTAACCAAAATGAGCTTTCCTGTCAGGTTTCCAAGTGTAGAATTAAAACACATTTTTAGCACTGACTATCATAAAGACACAGCCCCAGCCGTATCCTGTTTAAGTGAGTGAAACATAGCATGAGTTTTGATAACATGCAAGGTTTAAGTGAGTGAAACATAGCATGAATTTTGATAAAATATAGGCAAACAAACCTACTAATAATATACACTGTCTCCCTTCCCATACTCACACATACCTGGTTAGAATTAGACTTAAAATTGGCTTCCTAAAACAGGATGCTATACTCCCAGATCTACAACATTTCCCCTGCCACACACGTATTTTCCTGTAGGTACCACTTGTAATCACATCCATGATCCATTTTAATTTTGGCGTACAACCCTCTTTTTCCCTGCCTCTTGTCCCAATCTGCCAATGCGAAATCCCACTTCTGGGCGACACCCTGGGGTGTCCTCCATACCCTCAAATTGAATAGGCTCCCATGAGACATTCTTCTCTTAGATTTGTTTTCTCCTTTCTGCTGGGTACTGAAATGTGCCTTGAACGCCTCTGCTGTTTCTTTTAGGCAAGAGTATATTTTAGCCAGACCCCACACTCTCTCTGCCTGAAATGGAAACGATGATCAGATCTTCCAGGTCTCCCAGGAAACGTGATTCCACGTTACTGCTAACACACATGAACACTCTTGGTCCTAAAGCTGCTTGATGATTTATTGAGAAGTCAGAGAAATTAAGCTCCTGATGACTAGTTTTCCTCGATGTTCAGCTCACTTCCAGAACGCTCCTTCATCCCTCATGTCAATAGATTATTGTGAAGCAGCAAACTGGCCAGGTATAAATAACCAGGCAAGACTGAAATCCCCAAGTGAAACAGAAACAAAATATAAATAGATGCAATGGATTGACTTGTGTCGCCTCACCCCCGAAAAAAAAAAAAAAGTTGAAATTCCAGCCCCTAGTAATTCAGAATGTAACCTTATTTGGAAATAGAATGTTCACAGAGGTACTCCATTAAAAATGAGGATGAGTTCTGATCCAATGTGTCTTCTGTCTTTATAAAAAGGGAAATTTGTACACAGAGACAGACGTACACAGAGGGAGGTTGATGTGAAGAGATACATGGAAAATACCATGTAAAGATAAAGACAGAGATTGGAGGGATGCATCTGTAGCCAAAGATTGCCAGCAAACCACCAGAAGTTAGGAGGGAGGCATGGAGCAGATTCTCCCTCCCAGTCTCAGAAGGAACTTACCCTGTGGACATCTTGATTTCGGAATTCCACCGTCCAGAACTGTGAGACAATAAATTTCTCTTGTTTAAGCCACTCAGGCATTTTGTTACAGCAGCCTAGTTACTAGCAAACTACTACAGTAAATGACCCCAGTTCCACTTCTTCTTCAACAAGGTTTACTACCTCACATTATAGAAATAAATGTGTGACTTCCTCCCCACTAGATATAAGATTTAGAGGTGGCAGGTACTGTGTCTTACGCATTTATGTTTCTTTGCATCTCTAGCCTATTGCTTTGCACACTGCAGGAATGGAATTAATTTTTGCTAAATAGATTTTAAAATGGAAAAATGCACTGAAGCTATTGAATGAAATTATTTTTAGTTTCATGAGGAAAGAAAAAGGATAAATCGATGTAAACAGTCATGGAAAAACAAAATTATTTACTCCATTATGTTTAATATATATCTACATATATATACATGTTTTCTCAAAATCATTAGGATTTATGATTATGAACTTTCAATGAAAGCAGATGTATTTTTTAGAAATACCCCAATGCCTATGTATTTATAATTTTATGAGAGCTTGTTTACTTCATGAATATTAATTATGGTTTTAATCTCACTCTATATTAATGTAACTGAGAATACAATGTTGATTATTACATTGTTTTGTATTACATCATAATACTTTTTTAGTAACAATGAATCCAGCCTGATTTAGAATACATTAATACAAGCAGGACCACAAATTAATTTGAAGGTTAGTAGTTAAATATATCAAAACCACAATGCAACAGACTAATAGGCCCATCTATACTATGAATTGTCTGTATTATTATTACTGAGATTAGCTCTCTTCCAAGCATGCTCATTTGACTGGAAAATTGGCTCAATACTAATGCATTGCATGTTATGTTTAAGGAAAGAAATGTCATACTGGTACAGGGCCATTTTGAACAGTAAAGATGATTATAAATGATTTTTTATAGGAAGTCTGAGGTGACTTAAAAAACTAATTTTTCTCACATCATAAGTAAACACATTATTGATAGTATCTATATAAACAGCTGCTTTGACCAAATTTGCATTAAAAAGTAAGAACAAAAACTATTGGAAATATGTAATTATACATCTTGAAAAAGATTTTGAGACACTCAATTTAAAAACTAGTCTTAAAACTTTTAATTAATCTATCAGGCTGATTTGATGATTTTTTTTTTTTTAATTTTTAACTCTCTCTTTGACATTATATAGATAGATGCAGCTAAAGAAATGGAAATATAATGTATTGTGGTGGAAAGCAATAGAAGATGCATACTATGTGGAGCTAACTTTTTGCTCTATGATCTTAGTTTCTTTCCTTAGTGCAAGGTCAAGTATTCAGTAATATTCCTTGAGTTTGAAGTTCACAGTGAACATTAGCTGAAAGAATGGCCTGAATTCATATCAGAAAATCTTTAGACCACAAATCAAATCAATTCTTATATTTAAATGCAAGGCATGCATCTCAGTTTAATTTTTTTACAGTTTTCAAACAATATTTTTTATTCTTTCCTGATTTCTTTTTTTATTATTTGTTTAAGGTGTACAAAGCAACGTAATAGTTAGACATTTACACCCCTCATAAAGTGATAACCCCCTCCCCCAAGCTACTACCTCTCTGACATCTTATATAACTTACAATACCATTGACTTCCTTATGCTATACTCCACCTCCTGTGACTATATGTTGTATATATAACTACATTACATAGTTATATCTAACTATAACTGTATATATGTAGTCTCTTGACTGACTCCTCTGTGTGTGTGTGTGTGTGTGTGTGTGGCATCTACAGACTATGACGTGATGCCCTTGATAAGTCCAGAGCCCATCTGACATCCTACATAATCTTTACAACATTATTGATTATATTCCGCATACTGCATTTCATATGCCCATGACTATATTGTGTCCAGTAATTTGCTCTTTCTAATCCTTTCACGTTCTCCCCATCCCCTCCCCCGCCCTTCTAGCAACCAACAGTTGTTTTTTATCTATATCTCTGAGTCTATTTCTGTTTTGTTTGCTCATTTATTCTGTTGAAAGGACTTCTTCAATGTCACGTAGCGCAGACTTGTTTGCTCATTTATTCTGTTCTTTAGATTCCACATATAAGTGAGATCATGTGGTATTTGTTATTCTCAGTCTGACTTATACTCAATTTTTAATAAATATGGTTGTGTAAAATTATAAATGTAAACATTCTTAAAACCCTGCTTTTTACATACAAAAAAAATGAGGGAAAATAATTGATTTCTAATTGGCAACAATGAAGGGAAGAAATCAAACTATGAATGCTGATTGCTTTTACAAATTATTAACATGATTTTCCTGAAAAATCAACATGTCCTCCATTCTGATTGAAAAACTTATCCATTAGCTGTTATGGTAGATGACTAAGAAATGCAAAATAGATAATTGATGTAAGTTCTACACAAAAATAATTATTAAAAAAACACAGGGCAGTTCTGACTAGAAATGTTTTGGGTATATATTCATCAGCTGAGCTCTCATAGGACTTTTCTATCTGTAAGAGGAACTGAGTTAAGTCCTACACAGTCCATAAAAATGAACCACAATCACTGGTTTCAAGGAGCCTACAGACGAGAAAGGACATACTTTATATGTACACATAATTACACTAGGAAGTGGTATATTGTACATTTCACAAGAAATGTAGAAGAAAAAAGGAATGCAAATGTGTGAGAGGTCTCTGCTGGCTGGGATGATGATACACGTATAAAATACCTTAAAAGATACAATAATGAAATTTGTCAAGTAGGAAATAGATGTGGTGAGTAATATCATAAACATTGTTCTCCCTTTAGGAGTTCCTTTATGAAGTTCAGATCTGAAATTATTTTGAGATAACATTCTCTTCTATTATAATTTGTCTTTCTTTTTGGAATAATGCAGACCACTGACTATTATACATCATAATAACATTTTACTCCCTTTCAATTAAATTCTTTCAGATGTTAGAGTCACTGGGATTAAATCTCTAAAAACATGTCAATATAATCTGGACAGGTGAAGTTCAATATCTTGAAGATGAGCCTCAAGGAAGAAAATAACTATTAATACAAGTGAATTGTGTGCTCATATTTAAATTTCTCACTTTTATGTAATCATGTACAAAATTTATTAAGTAATTATTTTTTATATGCATTATTTTATTTCATATACCTAGAACTCTACATAGTAGGCCATCTTAAAACCCTCACCTTATAAATGGGAGTTAAGCAATCAGGTCACACATCTAGTAAGTAATGGAGAGGAATTTGAACCAGGGAGTTTGACACCAGAGCCTATGTGCTTAAATCATGATGCTTTTCAGAAACCATGTGTTCCTTAATTATCCCTCTTCATGGAACCTTCTTTGCCTTGAATTTCAGAGGCTAAACACATAATATAAATTAAAAGTTCACATGTCAGTGCAAGACCATGCTTTCATGGCATTCTCACAGTCTAACTTCCGTGTATATTAATAGTAATACTCTGAGCTGGCATATTCCAACATTTTTAAAAAAAGAATCACATAACATTCCCTTTCATTTTGATTTAACAAAAATACTCCTTCCCCACTCATATCAATTTCCTTTAAGAGTAGATGCAAGCCTCCACATCTTCCAAGACACAGAAAACATTACATAGTTTTTTTCCTCATTACTTTTTTTGCTCTAAGCACTCTTTGTATTTATATTACTTTAGTTGTTAGGCTTTATTTTAGTTGTTGTATGAACGATATGTGATATGTTTGATCGCTATGTCTGAACTACTTGCTTCTTGGTGTTTAGATACTAAATATGAGTACTGTATATTTTTATGTCTCTTCCAAGTCTGCGCTATGTGACTTTGAAGAAGTCCTTTCAACTCTGTGGCTTACAGTTTTCACAAATGACTCAGGAGGGACGAATGATTTCTATAATTCCTTTGAGCTCTAAATGTTATATTCTAAATCACCTTCTTCCTAAAGATGTGAGATCTAGACTGTTTTGACCATAAGGGGCTGAAGAGCATGCTGTCACACCTGACTGTATCAGTCGAGTGGAAGGTAGAGGAGCCCAGAGAGGGCCACTACAGATTGTTATCTGTACACCGTCTCAGGAATACTCTTTTATCCATTAGTATTTTATAGGTTAGTACAGAATTTCACTGTGATGTTTTTGAATTCCCATGTCTGTTCATTGCACCTTTGACCCCATGGACTTGTATTAAATAAGTATTGTAGAGTAAACTGATAGTCAAATAATAAAGAACTGCAGTAAATAATCTTTGGCAAAATATTATAATTCAAAGTTATTATATTTGTGCCATTTATTTCAACTCCCATTAATTGTATTAAATTTGTATCTATTATACTTGTGAGCAGTTTGAATTATTCATTTTGTGCTTGTTTTACCATGAAATATTCCACCTGTCAGCACTCCAAAGTTGTATGCTAAAGTGTTAAATGAAAAAAATAGAAAAGAGATAATAGGGTAGATAAAGATAAACTTTGGTAAAGTTTTTATAAATACCATTTTTAGAAGCTTATATTTAGATTATGGTTTAACACTGAATGAATTACAACTGTAGTTATTAAGAAAAAACACAGAATTTATTAAGCTGACTTTGAAGTGTAAGTTACTAAATTGCTTGGTATAATGTAAATTAATAAGATAACTGAAAAACCCAAGTAAAAGTAGCTCATATTATATTTCAATTTTTAAAACTTGCTCTCTACATTATTTACTGTAAGAATTTCTCCTTAGAATAAGTCATTATTTTCTAAGAACAACCTGGGAAATTTTCCTGATGCAATGAAAATCTTGTTATCTAACACCCCCATTGAATTCTAAAAGGAAAAAAATGCTGTAAGAAAATATGTCATCAGACTACCACCAACAAGCTTTGCTGTTGGAATATGAAAAAAAATGGAAGCCAAAATAATTCATATGTCACCAGAGCAATTGCTTTTTCAAGGCAACCTCCCTTAAAAGTTTTATGTTTAGATACCACATGTTGAATACTATCTAAATTAAATCAGATGTTTCTTTTACTCATGACTGGCTTGAGGAAAAGAAGAAACTCTGCTGGATGTACTTTCACTGACCATGAGAGAAACAACAGATATTTGAACATGAATCCTCATGGTTTGTTTGTTATTCAATGAGACCTATTTACTGCATGTGAAGCCTGTTACCTTAGTCTATATATGAGCTTCCTCCTCTGCCTTATTGATAATAAAAAGTTCCTGCATGCAAACCTATAAAAATGGGCAGCACACACAAACCTACCTGTACTTGTCTTCATGAACTTAAGCCATAATTATAACTTAAGATTTTTTCACTATCAATCAAATGTGTATATTAGTGTGTGTAATATCACATCTCGTATTAAATTTGAATATTAAGAAGATTGATTTCTTTCAACAGTGATACATTATATTAATTGCACTATTTCCCTTTACTTTATATCTGATTGAGCTAATAGACACTTTAATTTTTATGATTCAGACTGAAAAGTATTGAGATTGAGAATTTGAGGCCCAAGTGAGTTAACTGGGGTTTTCTGAAGCGAAGTTACATTTCGTATCAAACTATAAGAAGTCTATCAATAACTTAGAGAAGACAGATTCATCATTCAATAAAAACAAACAAACAAACAAACAAAACAAAAGGAGAAGAGGCAAAGTAGCTAGAAAAAAAGGAGAGGAAGGAGAAGAAAAATGTAAGTGACAATGAAGCAGTGAGGTCAGGTAATTTCTTGCTGCTCCTCACTGCCCTTCATCTCTGTTTCTCCAACTTAAAACTAATTCCCCATTGCTGCTTATACCAAAACACATCTTCATCCATCTTCATTACTATCATCTGTTTAATCTGTGATTGTCTTTCTTCATTCGTGAAACAGTTGGACCTCCTTTGCCATGTCCACCTCAAGTTCTGTCCACCTCTTAGATGACTTGAACATCCAAGTGAGTAAAACATCACACATGGCCTCGTATCCTGTTTCTACCAATCTGGCATTCCTGTGTCTTCACAGCTATCTTCCTTAGATTTCTTTGACAAGAAAATGACTGTGGGAATCTATTTTATAATTATTCTATCTTAGACTCTTTTACTGTATGTACCCTGTTAAACAGCATCTTCCACTGTATTTCTCTCTTTACAGATGGGTTGGAACTTTGTGTTTAGATCCTCTAAATATGGGTACAATGACAGCTTTTTTTTTTTTTTCTTTTGAAGCTGGACTTCTAAAACACTAAAAAAAGAATCTATTTCTTGATCTTCACAATAGCAACTTTATGCTATAACTACATTTCATTTATGTTTAATTGTTATGTCTGTCTTCTCCTGTGCCAGCATCTCATCATTATGATTATTGAAAAGCACTGTCTCCCAAATTCTTTTCTAATTGTTTTTCTTTTAATTTATGATTATTTTATATATTAATTCATGCTGATTAATTTTTTAAATGTTTGCCATGTTGCAAAATAATCAGAATGGGATTGCTAGCAAAGTTGTACTTAATGTATAGATAATTTGGTGGCAGTTGACATTATTTTCATACTGAGTCTTCCAATTTAGTAATAAATGTGTTTCTTTATGTATTCAATTCTTCATTATAGCATATATTTTATAACTTTTATATAGCTTCTGTACTTTTCTTCTTAACTAATTTTAGGCACTTTTTGGATATTTGAAATGGTATCTGTTTTCTCCATTATATTTTCAAAGACATTTTCACTTACAGTGTAAAAAACAAAAATTTATACTAACTACTATACTTAATTTTCATGATACATCTAGTAGTGACAATTGCATCATATACAAAGAATAATGACTTTTCAAAAGTAAATCTTGTGTTTCTATTTAATGTCATATTTACTAGAATTGCTGGATAATGTGAATGTCAGTAATCGTAATGGAAAATTTCTTTTGTTTCTGATAATAATTAAAATATTTCTATTTATTCTATTCTAGATATTTACTATTAAGGAAAATGATAGTTTGAGAGAGATTGTATTTTATTTGTTTTAGCTTTTATTTTATCCTTTTTATTTTTATTCCTTCAAAAAGTTTTTGGTATTAATGCTGACTTTACTGGCTTTTGTTTTTAGCTTTTAAGATAAATGGATTCTAAAATTTGTTAAATACTCTTTCAGTAACTATTGAGATGGTTATTTTTTTTCTTTGACTTATTGTTGCCCATGGATTATTCTACTATATTGTTTAATCTTGCATAATCTTTGAAATTCTTAAACAAACATATTTCCATAGCTTTAGAAGATTTTTCTTAGCTTCTATTTGCTAATGTTGTATGTCATATTTACATCAATATTAATAAATTATACTTTCTGTAGTTTCTTACTGATGTGCATTATCTCAGAGTTTCAATTTATTTTCATAACCTGGAAATGGTAAAATAACATAAGAATTACCTTTTAAAGGATATATAATCATTTAGCCCAGGAATTTTTCTAACGATTAATTTGTACAACAATTATGGTATTAACTTGTAAATCTATAATGACGTTAAACCTGGCCCTCTTTTATCCACTTAAGTCATAATGGCCTTTTTGTTCTTTTTTTTTTTTTTTTTAAAGTATATGAAGTTGTTTTATAGCATACTGTCTGCAATTTGTCTTTCTTCTACCTGTAAATTTTACCTCTACCTGTATTTGAGTAGCTCACTTTCTCACTTCATTCAGATACTTTACTATTATCATTTTAGAAAGGCTTTCCTCAACTATTGTCCTATCTAAAGTAGCTTTCCTCTTTATTTTTCTTGAAATATCTTTTACTCTCCCCACATGAAGAAAATGGTTTCTGTTAGATTTTTGAAATCAATTTTGAAATCAATTTTATAGTTTATATTTCTTTTAAAGTAATCCATTCTATTAATATTAAATTTAAATTTTATCAGCATTGTAGGTAGTCTAATGTACTATTAAAAGTTTTATATTCTTTCTCAAACATACAAACATGGTATTAGAGCCTTTTTCTCATTACTAATTTTACTGGTATAATATTCTTTCTTCATTCCTTCCTTCTTTTGCCCCCTCCTTTCTTCCTTTCTTTTTTTCTCCTGCCAAGAATTTCCAATGCAAATCTCTGCTCCTAAAAGCATGTGACAACTCCTCCATGTTCACTGTGCTCTTTCCTTGAAATCCCATGGAAATTATCTATATGTTTAATTGTACATTGCCATATAGTGATTTAATATCATTTATTAACATAAATATTTTCTCTGCAAAATTCATTATAAGTAGAAAACTATTGGTATGTGCCATTAAAGACTAGGAAAAAAAAGTCAATGTCCATATAACCTCGTTTAAATATAACTAGTACAGCTAAGTTTTAAGTCCCTATGAGAAATATCTGTTTATGTCTTTTCCCCAGTTTTCTATTAAATTGTCTTCTTGTCTTCTTCTTCTTGATTTGTAGGAATTAATCTTATATTCCAAATGGAATCCCTATTCAATTGTGTTTTGCAAAACCTTATCTAATTTATATATATATATATATATATATATATATATATATATATATATATATATAAAGAAAATACAAGAGACTATTCTTCATGAACTTCAGTTAAGGAATTATTGTTTTTAAATAAGACATAAAAAAACACAGACCATAATGGAAAAGATGGAATGTTTTTACCACATTAAAAATGAAAATTTATTTTAATTAAAAAGTAAAGAGAATGAAGAAAACAAAATCATACCACAAACAATTAAACTTTGGATCAATTGGAAAATATTTCATTCTTTTCTGGCTTCCTTTTTTGCTATTAAGAAATCAGCTATCAGTCTGATTGTCACTCCTTTGTAGGTCAACTGATCTTCCTCTTTGATTGCTTTTAAGACCTCTTCATTTTTCCTTTTTCGCTCTGCTATTTTTACCATGATAAATCTAACTGTGGATTGTCTTTTTATTAATCATTCTTGTGATTCTTTGAATTTCTTACATCTGAGGAAGGATATCTTACAGAAAATCTAGGATATTAGTTACAATTATTTCCTTGAATATGGTCTTTTCCCTAATCTTCTATTCTCAGTGCCTCAAAATATGATTAGACAGAGTTTAGAATTAATTACTTTATTCTCCCTGTTTATATTTTTCTATCTCTTTGTCTTTCTGAGAAATTTTCTACAGAATTATGTTCCATGCCACTAATTCTTTCTGCCGTTATGTATAATTTCTTTTAACATGAGGTATGAATTATTAAAGTTTGAAATCAATATTACTATTTGAAGCTTTATTCATTTTAATACTAATAGTCTTGAAATTTTAATATAAGTAGCATATTTTCTTTCATTTTTAAAAGTTCAATGTGTGCTATTATTTTTTTCAAAAATTTTAGGTTAGAATCAGTTAACTTGAAGATAGATCGATAGACATTCCCAAACTGAAATGCAGACTAAGAAAAGAAGATAAAAAAAATGAACCAAGCATCCAGGAACTGTGGTGCAATTTCAAATAGTGTAACATGCATATAGTTTAAATACTTGAAGGAGAAAAATGAATGGTCTAGAGGAAGTATTTTAAACAGTAATAGATAATGTCATGAAAGACCTCATGAAAAACATGAAAACAGATCCAGGAACCACAAAAAACACCCAGCAGGATAAATGCAAGAAAGGTATATTTAGGCTTATCATAGTAAAACTTCTTCAGGGAAACCAAAGACAATGAAAATTTTTGAAAAAGCAAGAGGAAAAAAGCATGGAAGAATCGGGATAAAAACTACTGTGGACTGTCTGTCAGAAAGCATGCATAAAGAGAATGGATTGAAATATTTAAAGTGTTGAAAGAGAAATTCCACCAATTTAGAATTATGTGTCTAGCAAAATATTATTCAAAACAGAAGAGAGATAAAGACTTTCCCAGACAAAGAGAGGGCATTTATCACTAAAGGCCTGACCTGTAAGAAATGTTCAAAGTTCTCCAGGCAGAAGGAAAATGGTACAGGAAATTTGGAAGAAAATAAGAAAATAAGACTAGGAAGAAATAAACAAAAATAAAATAATTTAATATACGGTTTTGAAAAAATGCTTAATAATCCCAAACTGTGTCTGTTTAAAATAGTAACAATGTATTTATTGATTAAAGCATATGGATAATTGAAATGAATGACAATAATGTCACAAGAAATGAGAGGAAGGAATCGGGCCTATTCAATGATAAGGTAACCACACTCCACATAAAGTGGTATATTACACATTAATAGGTATTTAAGTGAGTCAGTAATAAGTATTTGGAGAGAGTCAATTGGAAGTAGAGTTTAATAGTTGAAAACACATATTGTAAAATCTTTCACCAATATAAACCTATTAAAATAGCTAAAATACAAAACAAACAAGCAAACAAATAAAACCACAAATAACAACAATCCAATATCTGGTAAAATAGGAGCAACAGAAGTATTGCTGGTGGGAAGGCAAAAATGATACAGCCACTTTGGGAACCATTTGGATGGTGCCTTACAAAGCTAAGAATAGTCTCACCTTATTATCCATTAATGTGCTTCTAGATTTTATTAAACTGATTTGAAAATTTATGTCCACCCAAAATCTACAAATGAGTGTCTATAGTAAATTTATTCATAATCACCCCAAACTGGAAGTAATCAAGGTATCTTTCAATAAGTGAATAAACAAACTGTAGTACATTCACAATGGAATATTATTTAGTCATAAAAAAGAAGGGGAATGCTATATTAAGCCACTCAAAAATAGGGATGAAGCTTAAATGTTTTGGTAAGTGAAAGTGGCTAGTCAAAAATGGCCACCTACTTTTCCATTTATGTGACAAGCTGGAAAAGGCAAAATTTTGGAGATATTACACAAGTGAGTCACTACCAGATAGTGAGAGACAAGGTCAATTGAATGGATGAAGCATGGGAGGTATTTTAGTTCAGTGTATGATGCTGCAATGGTACATGTACAACACTAAACATTTCTCAAAACTCAGAGAACCTTACAGCAGAAAGAGTGCAACTCAATGTATGCAAATTAAAAAAAATATATATTTTAGGAAAATGCAGACTGTGACAAAAGACTCTAACTGTATTACAAATGTATACAATAATTTCACTAAATGGGTTGGTAAATAATTGTGTCAGCCTAAATAACTTTGGAAATAAATTAAAAGCAACTGTAACTTCACATAATTACTTTAGTTGTTAGATTTGTTTCAATTGGGGTAGAGGTTAACAACTTTAAAACCACTATGTAGTTATACTGAATTAAAGAATTAAATAAATGGATGGCAGATGGAGGGAGCCTGGTTTCTCATTGTTGGAGTGGGAGTTAACAGATAAGCAAGGGAAGGAGACTAGAATGATCTATTTGGATTAGAGCTAGAGATATCCATTTGAAATCAGGGTTAAATTAATATAGATATAGATGGAGATTGTATAAATATAGATGATATATATGTATGTATGGTTAGTATATATTTCCTCATTCTCTTTTCTGAGAGAGCATAGAAACAATGACATTCCAGTAGCAAGGAACACACTTAATCCCCAATTCTTGGTTTCTAATAGCCTATTTCCATAAAAGGAACACATTCTTCTTAGAAAAATGGCTGGTTCTAGTTCTTAGGCAGGGAATATGCATGATAAAATAAGCCTAGAGAATCTTGTTGTGTCAAAAAATAAAGAAATACTAAAAAACAAAGCAACCAAGCAACCACAATGATGAGGGCTACGTCAAAGGGACACAGAAGCCAACTGAGAAAGTTCCCAATGGCCAGATGTGGAATGATTTGAGTAACAAAATAAACTTCTTTTATATTATAACCCAAAGTATAAAATAAGTATCCATGATTTCATATTACTACAAATACATGACTGAATAAATAAATGGTATGGAATAGAAAAGTCTTCCATGCAGAAAAATTCCAAATAACATACATAAATACTCCCCTTAGGAGTTGGAACATAATTCTCTACCCTTTAAATATGGGCTATATATACATAGCGACTTTCCTCTAAAGAGTACAGCATGGAAGAACAGCAGAAAGAGTATCTTTAGAGTGAAGAAACTCAGCAAATGCCACCTAAACTAGTGATCAAGATTAACATAAACAGTGATGTCATGTTGATACTATATACCCGTGATATGATGTGACAAAAATGGCACTTTACCTCCATGATCTTCCTCTCCAAAACTCATAACCTCATTCTAATCATGAGAAAAATATCAGAGAATTCCCAACTGAGGGACATTCTACAAAAATAACGGGCCAGTACTCCTCAAATCTATTAAGTTTATCAAAAACATGAAAAGTCTGAGAAATTGTCACAGTTAAGAGGAGTCTAAAGAGACATGATGATTAAATCTAATGTGGTATTGTGGGTAGGTTCCCGGAAAAGAAAAGGGTTTTAGGGAAAACTAATGCAGCCTGAATAAAGTATCATGCATAGTTAATAATGATATATTAATATCAGTTCACTCGTTTTAAGAAATGTGCCTTGTAAGATGTTAATAGGGCAGAAAGTTGTTGTGAGGTATATGAGCGCTCCCGTATATTCACAACTTCTATAAATCTAAATCTATTCCAAAATTATGGCATTTATTAATGTTTTTAAAAAATGTTATGAAGTATTTGACAAAACATACTGATCCTAGAGAAAATTATTCATTAAATTGGTCTAGATTGCTTAAAAGTTTTTACTTACCATGGCTGAACTTAAGTACAAATAGCTCATACAAACACAGAATAATTATTTTCTTTATAGCCTGTTCTAATTTTGTTTTCTGATTCTAACTTGAGAATCAGAATGGTGCCTTTTCTTTTGTGAAATCATCATTACTTTTACTCCTCTTCGTAACCAAATATGTACCAAGTGTTAGTATTTCTACTGTTCGTTTGTATGTTTTTATTTGATTCATGGAATTGGTGATTATGGATGAGATCTGTTGGTATATTTTTTAGTATGAAATAGAACAACCCTAAGGCTGAATTAGCTACCCAAATTGTTGCATCGTTTACTTATTTCCTGATACACTGCTTTTGAAGATAAGCACAATCAGGTACTTAGCCTTTAGCAAATGATGACACTGTACAAAGGATGGGAGACTAGTTCCTGGACCTGAATAGCAATACAGAACTAAACTCAGGTAAATAACTTTGTTTATTTTAGTGTGTGTTTCAATCCCCAAACTGGTTCCCAATAGTTACAGAAAAATAACTTGCTAAATTACTATATACATTTGTAATAAAAATAAAAATGAGATAGGGGGAAGGGGAAGTATTGTGAAAATTTTTCCATTTATTAGATATTTTAGAACAATTTGGAATGTAACTAATGAAGTGTGTGCAAGCAAATTCAAAGACAAACTGACAGAGGCAATCGTTGAAATAAAATCTAAATCAGTTTTCAGTTTTTCAGAGGTTTAATATAGATTTTTTTCTCTTATCTTTTTCACCTCGTCATTTTATCTGAAACATTCTCCATCCTTTAGGAGCTATACGTTGGGAAGATAAAAAGAAATGAATGTTGTCATTGTTGTAACTGTGGGTCAGTCCTTACACCAGTGGACACTAGAATGTCATCCTGGCACATTTTACTGTGACTGAGCAATATTATAGTCAGAATTTGAATTCTTATTCATAGTTTTGTGTGTGATGCATTATAGCAAATGTCCACTAATTAAACTAATTCACATCATTGTTTCCTCCCCAGCACATCCATCTACCAGAAATGTTTTCACTTTGTTTCTTACTTATTCTCAATGCATTTTATATTTCCTTAGATGTTCTGTCCTGCAGGATGTCATTCAGTTTCTTTTCCATGTTTTTGAAAAACAAAGGTTTGTAAATACTCTCAACACTGTGCTTCTAGATCTGGTATCCAGATTGTGCCCTGGGCCAAGTTTCCTTGTTCATCCCGTGAGTAAGAGCCAAGGCTCTATGCAAAATCTATGAGTAAAATAGAAGTACATGTAGATATTTAAAATTGGACCTGAAACAATAAATGACTGCCTCTATGAATTTCAATGTGAAACTTCATATATAGCATTTATATATTCATACCTATATGATACTTCATATACATCATATAAATATATATCTTATTTTTTCCATCTTCATTGAGATATAATTGACAAATAAAACTGTATAAATTTAAGATGTACAACATGATTTCATATATGTATATGTTGTGAGATCTACTCTCTTAGCAAATCTCAAGTATACAATACTGTATTGTTAACTATAATCACCATAGTGTTCATTAGATTCCCCAGAAGTATTCATCGTAGAACTGGAAGTTAGTTTATTTATTCAGTTTTGTGATTTTACTTTTTGAGCTTCTACTACGTGTCAAGTGAGAATCTGACTCAACCCATTCCTTAAGGAACTCCAAGGCTGGTAGAAAACAAAGGATTGAAGACAAGTAAGCTATAATAATGTCAAATACATACATAATGTTATATGTTCAAGGAAGAGAGTAAGAGGATAAAAGAAGAGATTGTGTTTCCATAATTTATATTATAATTTTAGTTACAGAGATTTTAATTATTTATGATTACATAATTTTCTCTCTTTTGAAGGTTCTATGAGATGACTCTTATGGAGATATTAATTGTTAAATTTAGTCCGGTTGCTTATTTTAACTGTTAAATTTACATCTCATAAACAGTGGCAAATGATTTGTAAACAGTATTGAAACTAATATTTTAAGCACATACTTTTAGTTCTGATGCATTTTTTCTCATCTTTAAAGCTAAAAACTAAGAATTTATAATTTAAGTTATCTTAGTGCCTAACACAACTCGAAAAGTTATGATTGAAAATTAATAATGTTCATAACAGAGTCTCAGTGTTTTAATACTTAATTTCAAACTGGCAAGGATGAAAGTTGAAAACCTACATCTCTTCCAATATTTCATTTTCCTACTCTTTATGACTTGTGTACACGGACACACATATTTCATTCTGTTTGACTTTATCTCATAGGTAATGTTTTAATTAAACATATTGAGATCAACTTTGTTTTTCTCACAATTCCACAAGTGCTCTTCTTCCCAGTCTTGTATGCTTACCAACCAGACCCACATAAAAAAGGAAAAACGACATCTGAGTATCTTCTGCCAGGAAGTGAAGGATCCTGTGCAGCAGCTGACTGAATGCAAGTTTCTGAGCAAATGATTTGTGACTGGATCTGCTTCTGCTTTAGGGACTACACCATTGGTTTGAGTGCTCTGTTCAGTTTGAGATTATAAAAGCCTGAAAGCAATCACAAGGTGAATTTCGATACGTTGAATTTATGATGAGTGTTCAGGATAATTTGCTGACAACTTTAAATTTTAAGCACTTCTCTCAGTTGTAAATATATCCAAACGGCTTTGTTTTTCTCATGAGAAATTCAGCACCTTGAAACAAAGATTTGCTATAAAACAAGCTCTCCAACAAACATCTGCTCCCTGTTTCTAACGCTCTGACACAGGAGAAATAAGACTGGCTATATAAGCTATGTCTTCAAGTTTGGGTGATGGAGAGTAATTCATTTTTTACATTTGTATCTGTGAGTGAATTAACATTCTTCTTTAAAAAGTAAAAATACCAGATCTGTTTCAGATATATTTATCTAGTCTGAAGTATATGCTCTGGCCCAATATAAATCTAAAACTACATAAATCTGAAAAAAAATATTGGTGGTTCTTATTTTTTGGCTGCTTGAATATTTGTATTTAATGTTTTGTGAGACTCACTAGGTATATTTACAAAAATATGACTTCATATTATAAAAATTACCAATGGATAGAGAATGTTTCTTTTGGAGGACTCCATGACTTATATTCACTTCTCAATATTTGTAGAAATGTAGAATGTAATGGAAGATACTTTGCAAAAATAGTATATAAACTAAAACCCCTGGAAATGTACACAAAGAAACTTGTCACTAGATAAATGTATTGAGATATCATTATGTAATTGCTGCATTAATGAAAACTAAAAAGTGTAAAGTAGAAACTGCGAGAAAGGATGTGGAGCAAATTGGAACACTTAGGCACTGCTGATGAGAGTGTAAATTGTTATAAACACTTTGGAAAGCCATTTGACATTGTCTAGTAAAGATGAAGATATATGTACACCCATGACTTAGCAATTCCACCCCTAATCCTGTACCTTAGAGCAGCTCTGTTAAAGAGGAATATAACAAGCCACATATGTAAATTTAAATTTTCTAGTGGCCACATTAAATAACATAGGTGAAACAAATTTTAATAATGTATTTAATTTAATAATGTATTTAACTAAAATATCATTTTGACATGTAATCAATATAAAAGTGTTTATGAGATATTTTACATTTTTTGGTACTGTCTTCAAAACCAGGTGTTTATCTTATACTTAGAGCACATCCAAATCAGAACAACCACATTTCAAGTACTCCATAGCTACATGTGATGACTGACTATTGTACAGGACATGCAGCCTTAGAAAACTCTTTCCTGTGTGCATCAGGAAGCATGTACATGAATATTCCTAGTGACATTGTTATTAATAGTCTATACTGGTCAAGGCTGAGTGAACAAAAACAGAACCCATGGCAGTGATTAGATAGAGGGAACTTAAAATAAAAAGTTAATTACATTAGTGTCAAAACTCCCTAAACAAACAAACAAGGAGCCAACTCAGAGACCAGCAGCAGCAGTCAGCAGCTGAATCTCTTAGGCTGGTAGAATAAAGAGGATGTGATGTTCTTTGTGATGACGTCCAAACTCTTTAAAGTCATGGATAAAACTTTTAATCATCTTGCTCCTATACGTTTCTCCATTTTCAACTCAAAAACATGCTTTTCTATTATACTATTTGGCTGCTTATTAATCATCAAAAATATTAGGTGGTTTTCAATACTTTAGTTCACTGTTTTTTACATAGACTTATTTTCTTTAGCAAAGCAATGTCATAAGCACATAAAAGGTCAAACAGAATAGAGGCTTCTAAATATGACCTTCAGGGAATATAAATCTGGCCAAAGTCGGGTATGTACAGTTAATCGCATCTAGATAAAAGGCTCTGAAGTTTTTTTATGTCCTGTATTCTCAGTCTTTTCCTTTTTGCCTGTTGTAGTGTTAATTGTTGAGTCTTTGTTTTCTTCCTTTAAGTTATTCAGAGGAAATCAGAGCTTGCCCTCTTTTGGGCTTCAGAGACCCATTCACCACTCTTGAGTGCAAGAATCCTTGCAAGAGACCTCTCCTAGCACTACATATGACCCAGGATGGAGCTGGGCATCTAATCAGATGAGAAACCTGTGTTCTCCATGGTTTTTATTGTGTAAAATGTGATTTTCTGCACTTCAAATTTTGTTAGTTTGATTTGTATGGCTGGAATTCCTACATCCCTATTAGTGTTGATTCTTTTTAAAAATAATCTTGGTATTTTAAAATCATTAAAATAAGCATGACTTGATTATTTATGGATTCTTTTTGCTTAGGTTGCTGAGTAGAGTTTAGAAACTTCGACTATATGGTTGTTCTTAAAAACATTTGCAACCTATCTTGTTCCCAAACTTTATGTTGATGTATGCAGAAATAAATGTATGTAAATGTTCAAGTCCATCTCTAACTTTCTCAAAATTCTAATAATTGTGATTTAGCTTATCTCACAATTCCATGGATCACATAAAAGATGGAGAATATATATAATCTGATATGATATTTTGTGTAGGTTAATTTTTTGAGAAACAAAATGTGAAAAATTCAATTTATGACAATGTTATGTATTTGGAAGAAAAATCAAAATAGGAAATATAAAGACTAATTATTTTTTAATAACAGGACATATATTTAAAATACTTTATATTTTAATCCAACACTAGATTTTCTAAAATGCACTGTTGTGTGCATTTTGGTCAGAATATATTTGTTAATTTTGATGCACATAAAATGATGAGATTACTTTGCAAAAAATGTGTACTTCTTAAAGTTTATCAAATTGAGATTGCCACTGAGAAAAAAATCTCTGAGAGAGAACTTGGTTTAGATAAATAAGCTATCAAAACCAACTATACCTATGCCATATGGAATAAGCATTTGCTAATGGTCTGCAACTAAGAACACCATGGACAGAATACAGCTAATGATGCAATGTATAGATGAAAAAAGAGAAAACAAAATCCTTTAGGATGTATTAAAGAAATAATTAAAATGCAAATTTGAGAAATATTTTTATCTTATTAATATAAAACTTTTAAATAAATTTAAATAAAATACATTTTATGCTTTTGATATATACTCCATGACTAAAATGCCTATAATTTTTTTTTATGATTTCTGCTATATTTTGCTTTCTGTTATAGCTGGGAAACATGCAAGAAATCTTGGAAGATTTCATTGTTGTTTGCTGCATCAGATTTCTTGTTCCGTTATAGTGGTTAAGGTGGGCCAATAGCAAAAAAGAAAATTACTTTTTTACTAGGAAAGAAAGCATGTTCAAAGGGAGAAAAATGTCTCTTAAACTTCATGGAAATTCTCTGTTGCAGCTATAAAGACTTCTTCATTCAGCTATAGAAAAAAACTATACCATCTTTGGAGTTGAGTTTTAGGTTTCTTTTTTTTTTTTGTTTTGAGTCCCAGATTATTTTTTAACTCCCTTATATCATATATCATGTTGACTTGGCTAACACCAACAAAGGGATTCCAACAAAGTCCATGGTCATATGCACCATTTTTATTTTAAGAACAAAGTTGTTTCCTTTGGCTTCCAGATCACCAAGAAATTAGCTCATTGGAAATGCTATGAAAACCAGCTGGATAAAGCATAATTCATGTCTCTACTTGACATTTGTATCAGGTTAAAATTTGTGAAAATATACAGAATTTAAAAGTCTATGCTCCTTTGCAATCTTCACATTGTGTTCCGACTCACATAAGTGGAAATAAAAATGGAGACATTGGTAGATAATCAGCCCATATGGTTACTTACCATATGTTGGGTGCTGTGCTTTAACCTATTCTATCCTCACAAGAATAGACGGTTAAAGTAAAATATGTCAAATACAGTCCATATTAATACACATATGATCATTACCTTTTTATTATTCAACATTTCTACAAGGTACATATATTACTTTGACTTTTATATTCAGCGGAAAAAGAAAGAAGACTACTACTTACTCATGCCTACTAATAAAATTTTAGTTATCTTCTAGTAATATTTTAGTATATTTTGATAATTAGAATCCAAATATAATGTGCAAAATTCTGCAAGAGTTTAAAAAAATTAAAAACAGAAATCCTGTGCTCTAGGAAAATCATTTAGAAAATGATGCTCAGAATCTTTGTAAATATAATGTAATAAAAAGAAAGACTTCTGATATTACTGTAAGTTAAAGAGCAAATTATCTTAGGTCAAGATTAATTTTATTAATATTTCATTCTTACCTTTAAAAAGAAACTATTTTAATATGAACTTCAACTACCACTTTTTATATAACAACGTTTATACAATTACTCTTACTTTTTTAAAGCATAAATGCTTTAAAATTAAATTAAATTCCAAATGCACCTAAATGCAAAATGCAACTCAGGAAAACAACCTGAATCATTAGGTAACCCAGAACAAACAGATTCATTGTCAAGATGAAAAGATGGGGAAAAACAATAGGTAAATGAATATGAAATATCAGATAAGGTCTGCAGTTTTATATTGCATCATATAAACTCTCCGGACTGGGTCTCTAAACAAAATATATCTTTGTTGTCACTCTTGCAGGTACCATGCTACAGAATTTGGAGAGTTATTCCAAAATTTAAAATTGAAGGAACAATTAAATAAGAGAAAGGAAACATGCTGCCCAACAGAAATAGGCTAAATTTAAAAGCACACTTAACCATTATTATATTTAAATGAGGCTTCTGATCACTTGATCTGACGCTGCATGGTACATAGCAACTGCAGTTACACAGTATATTTGAATGAAGATTATTATAATTTACTAAGAGGTGCTACAGGGGATTAGGAAACTTGGAAGGCCAGCAAGGCACTTCAGTAACAGACATCACTGCCAGATAATTAACCTTGCTGTTTGTTTAGCATCCACCAAATGGTTCATTACTGATTCAGTCAATTATCTCCTGGTAATGACCGCTACAGAAGGTAGAATTGCTTAATTAAAATTATTTAGACCAAGGAGGAACTTTGATTGGGCCATGCATATTAGAAAGGCTTGATTAATCTTGATGAGATACACAACACATTTAAAGCTTTACTTCATTATATCAAAATGCCAAATTCATTCTTGTTACAACGAAAAAAACGTATTTTTTTCCTTTGCCAATTACATTTTAAAAAATAAGACAGCAACAAAAAGGTGGATAAAAACCAGCCTTTTTAGTGCTAATTTTACCATAGGGATGTTTGAAGGGTGAAAGTAGAATCCTATTTATTTTATAAGATGTTATTGATATAAATTAGCATCCCATATTGTTTGAAGGAATGATATATACCCAGGCGAATAAACTTGGCACTGTGTTTACACACCAGTTAAAAGATGCAAATACATTTCATCTTCACTTTTCTTCATAAATATCAACAGGTGAATTTCCTGGTCCTTTCTTTGTATTATCATGGCAACATGATTTTAGAAACTGCCAGTTGATATTCTTTGTGCATGAGTCAGAATGGATTGGGTTTAAAACAAGCCTGCATTTCAGCAGCAGTAGCAATTCTAACAGTGTCTAGTGGTTTTCCCTTGAGTAAAGAGCTCTTTTTGTTTTTTTTTAATGAAGATAAAGTTTATTGTTTTGCCTCATTACTAGCTCTGGCTAGATCAAAGAACAGTATTTTATCTTCTTGTCTCTCAAGATAAAAATTCACAAGTGAACTTCATTAAGGTACAGTCAAGGAAGACTTAACTGTGTTTTTTGTTTTGTTTTGTTTTTTTCGGGGGGTGAGGGGTTTTGTTTGTTGGTTTTACATATGCTGCCTCCTTTCAGAGCTCCCCAAAACATGAAGAAGATGTTTATAGTAATTGCATTAGCTCTTTCACATAAATTCTTTCTCAAAACTCCTCTAGCCACTGAATCACTGAATGAAAGTGCTAGCGAAACCATGCTCTCTCCATGCAAAGAAAAATACATAAACACAGTCCCAAAGTTCCATTATTGAGAAACCAACATATTTACGCTGGAGCCTGAAATGTGATTCGTTAGAACTTTTTGGATGAACAGCCAAAGCAACAGAACTGATAATGATAAATGCTACTGCATATGAATGAATGGAGACATTATTCTGATTCACAAAGGACAAAACTTTCCTTTCAGCACCATCATTCAATATTAAGAATTCAGTCATAAAATGTCTTGTATGAATCACCAGACAATTAACAATAATCTTCATCTACTGTGTTTCCCTGAAAATAAGACCTAGCAGGACAATCGGCTCTGATGCATCTTTTGGAGCAAAAATTAATGTAAGACCCGGTCTTATGTTAGAAAAGACCGGGTCTTATAGTAAAATAAGACTGTGTCTTATGTTAATTTTTGCTCCAAAAGACACATTAGAGCTGATTGTCTGGCTAGGTCTTATTTTCGGGGAAACACGATAGGTGTGCTTTTGAAATTCAACATAAATTTTATTTTTCCCTAAGCATTGTTTCTAAGACATCATTTGATACAAACAAACAAAAAAATCACCAATTATTTATTTATGTATTATCAATCCTGGCACCAAGGCCTACACAATCTGGTCAAACTCACCTCAATAGACCTCTTCCATATTCAGATATGTGGTTCTAGAACCATAAGGCCCTGGCCTCAAATCGTGGGTCTTTTACTCTTTAACCATGTGCCCTAAAGAAGTCACTTTATCTGTCTGGGCTTCAGGTTTTCTCCTCTCTATACTGTGCATTTTACAGGTTTGTGAGGATGAACTGAAAAACTATACTTGAAAATAGCAGACCATGCTTAGTCCACAAACAGTACATCTATCAGTGCTTACTCAGAAAACAGAAACCATTTTAACTAATTACAACAAAGCAAACAGAGGAGCTGAAATACCAAAAGAGAAAGAGTAGAAACCCAGAAACTCTCAACAGCATGGAGTCAATGCCACACCAGGCTGGAGAGCCAAAAAGGGGGAAGAGTTGTTACTGGATCACAGAAGTTGAAGTCTCTCAGGAAAAGTTGGAATCAGTGTAGAGTGACCCACCTAGAAACACAGAGGAGATGTGACCATTGCTAGAAATGCCAGATGAGGCCAAGATGGTGCTGGAGAAATGACCTGATTTCTCCTTCTCTCACAACTTTCATTCCCCAACCATTGTCACGTATTGCCCAAACCAGCAGAAAGCCAGATGACACAGTGGCCTTAGAAATGGGGCTATCAGGTCAATGTCCTCTCCTACCATGCATTTACCCTGGAAAAGGATGAGGCCAAGAAATATATATGGGGACAAAAAGTACCAACATCTACACAGTGGATTTGGGCTTAACAATATGAATAATCAAAAGCCAACCAACAAAGAGACAAATTAAAAAAAAAAAAAAAAAAAAAAAAAAAAAAATATATATATATATATATATATATATATATATGCTGCTTTTCCTATATTCTGAACTCTTTGAAAATAAACAAGATGACAAACAGTATAATAGAACATAGAACTCAAATAGAAATTGACATAAAATGACAAAAAAATGTAAATATATATGAATAGGAATTGAACATCCTTAATATCATATATATGAATATTCATGACAATCTCATAAACACATGTTGCTATTACCTTCCTAAATGGAGAGATAACTAGAAAATAATCTGTATATAAAATATTTGAATTGTCTTCTACAATGATTTTAACTAATGTAGAAAGTATTAAAATGAAAGTAAAAATCCCCTGTAATGTTGTTATCCAGTTAGCAAATTGGTATACAAGTATGTCCTTCCATATATAGTATATAGATGCAGATGTGATAAATGTATATAAATATTCATATTAATTATAGGGATAATCTTTTTCCCTTTATGCGAGAAACTTTGCTAACATTCAATATGCTTCAAAGACATCATGTGTAATGACTGTATGATATTCTATTTTATGCCTAAATTGAAATATGTATCTACTTTTATATTGTTAGACCTTTAATCTTCTTCCAATTTATAAGTAATATGAACAATAGTGTAATAAAATAATTATATATATTTAAAATGACATTAAAATGTTTCTTTTCACATAGATAAAATTAAGAAACAGTAGTACTCACTATTGGTAGGGCGAAAGAAAATTTCTTTCTTGTACTTATTGAGGAAATGATAACTTGAAACTTTTTTGGATACAAATTTTTAATATATTTGAAGAATCTAAAAATAATCTAACACATGGCCAGTTATTTCTAACAATTTATCTTAAAAAAAGTTATGATTTAAGGCTACAATGTACAAGTTTGTTTATTGCAGTGACATAATATGGAAACAATAAATATGAAATGTTCATTAGAATACAATTAGAAAAATTGGTTATTTATATGTGTAATTAGAGTTTAGTTTTATTTAAAATGATGACGCAAATTTATATTTTGTTTGAAAAAGCAACAAGTCATGTATAAAACATATGAGGTTTGACTAAAATAAATACATGAATGTGAATTTGCATTTATGTGTTTGTGCATACATGTATATTTTTGTGTTCTTGTGAATTGCTGAATTGGGTAATATTCTCTTATCTCCTCTTGTCCTCTACTAAAAAGAATTATTTATTTATAACTTGCACTTCTTTAAGGCCTTGGAAAAGTTTAGAATTTTTCCCTAGTTGATGCATAAAATCATATAACTGCTTAAATCTATCTGATGAGGACTAAAGAATCATACTATAGTCTAAGAACTAAAATGTCAAGTAAGTCTTAAATCATTGAATGCTTATGAATAAGTATGAAAGATCACTACAATGCGAAGAAATTAAAGAAAAAAAAACCCCTCAGAATCCTACTTAGAGATTTGAGGTAGACATTTTTGATTCCTCCACCACTATAGTGCCCATCCCTTATCTTTCCACCAATCAAAGATTTTTGAAGGTGGCTAAAATTGTGAGACTATTGTGAAAATAAAAGAAAGCTTTCTGAAATCTATGTATGTCTTCAAGAAAAACACAAACCTTTGATACAAGCTTAAGTTATTTTCCTGCTTGCCTCCCATGTGTTTACTTGGCTTTAGGAGGATAATAAGGCATTCCAAGGCCGTGCCCTCCAATTAATCTTTTCCTACATTGTTACCAACTCTGATCCTACAGGGAACAAAGTACAGGCCAAGAAGGATGTCTCCAAAATGTTGAGAGTGCTTATCCACAGGGATTACGCTTAACAGCAACTTTCTGTTTCTCTGTATATCTTTGTATACTTGGTGATTTCTATTTTTTATTGTTTATAAAAGCAACATTGGGTTGATGATCAACTGAAGAATATTAAATCTATTTTTATTATGAAAAGGTAGTAGATGCAGTTTTCTTTTGTTTTCCCTACGTTTCAATCTTGTCTGCTATTTCCTAAATCTGTTTTCATGATTTTGTGTTGTTTGTTCTTCCTAAAATGCCTTCCGTTTTCTCATTCCTCAGCAGCTTCTGCCTACCAACCTTTTCAAATCATTTCCTGAATAATTTAGCTCTTAGTGATATTTATTATATTTAATTCTTACTGCCAATAACACTTATAATCATGTTCTACATTGCATAGCATTTCTGTAAGTGTATACATACACACACGTAATTCCTAGTAATATTTAAGAAAGTCAAATGTGTAAGAGTGACTGTCAAGTGCCAATGTGATGCCTTAGTTCCAAAGGTCCGTTGCTCTGTTGAAGTATGAAAGTCCAAATACTGCATGTACGTATAAAAGACATTTTACATGTGTGTAGTACATAGACGTGTAAGTTGTGTGAGGATTCAATCTAAGGTATAGAAAGTTTGCTTTATTTTTGTATGCCCCCTCTAGTGTCTAATAAGTTAATTCACCTACAAAATAATTTACCCTGCATTATGAGTATTAAACGACAAGAAGAAATCTCTGGAAGATAGTTATGAATTGAAGATATGTTACAATTATCTCATGATTCACATGGCACATTGTTAATTTCATTAAAAGTAAAGCTTTCACAGTACATATACCACATTTTAAATAAGCTCTCATCATTGGGGATTGATTTGCAACAGAGTGTCCATCTTTGTTGTTTTTTTCCTCCCACAGTCAACTTAAAATAGAAATTGAAGAAAGTTCTATTCTTAAAATAGAAAATAGAAATTCAAGTACATGTCAGATCTATAATTTCTGTATCAAAAAAATAATGAACACAGTGCAAGGCACTCCAAATCTTATTTCCTCCAGAAATAGAATATAATCAGAATGTAATGAGCATTGAAATTAATAAATTAAAAGTAAATGTCCATAAGAGGGAAAAATGTATTTCAATCAGGCTGTAATTATGTTTTCAACATTGTAAATTAATTCTCCAAATGAATATCTTTCAGTACCCCAATTTATTATCCATTCTTGTCTTTTTATCTAAAGCTCAGTGTTTCTAACTTGACTAAACCATCACATTATTAAAAAATAAACCGAGGTGTTTAACATGCCCTTTGACTTTCTATCATGTTAATTCTCTTGCTGATTTTAAATGTTGAAATATCGCTAGAACACAGAAGAATTTTTTTTTCTAGTAGTTATACAAAAACAAATGGAGCCACCTGTAATTTTAGATGGACAATCTTTCAGAACATTAAGATTAACTCATTAAAAAATAACTAAGGGTGACAAATAAGGTAAATACTTATGAAACAAATTAATTAAAATGTTTATTTTTCTAATAGAAGACAATTTAGTATAGTAGTGAATTGGGTCTGAAGTCAGATTCTGCGTCCTGGATTTGCTTTGTAGATTTATCTCATACTATAATCATGTAAGCTACTTCCTTCTCTTTGTTCATTCTCCCCATCCAAAAAGCATGAGAAAAAAGATTACATTATAGAGTTATTATGAAAAATAAATTAATAATCTTTTAAAGCTGTTAGCTCATTGTCTGACACAGATGTAGCACCATAAATGTTAACTATTTTTAGTATTTCACTTCGCTACTAATTTAATTTTTTTACACTATACCTCCACTGTTCTGCTACCCTGTGACTGGATGTCATGTAAATCATCTTGTGTGTGGCTGTAAAAAATATTTCAATATTACTTTAGATAATGTCAGCAACTCAGTTATTCTAAAACATCGGAGGAAAGGTATAAGAAGTCCAGGTCCTATAAAAAATAACGGAATAACTGCTAGATAGGAAAGTGCACTAATATAGAAAATAAGTTTAATATGCTTTACTGCAAACAAGAAAAGATGATAGAATGTTAGAATTCAATTTAGGGTCAAAAATTTATCTCACTTGTAGAATTAAAGATTGATTTCTAATTTTAGTAGGTAAATTGGCAAAGTCTCAGGAAGACTGGCAATTTTATAGTTTGGAAATTATATTACTTCTTAATTAGAGGAAGAAAGAACAGTGTATGCTAGTCTCTGGCTATTTTTGTTATTTTGAAAGAGCATTGGAAAAATACTATGGTATCACCTCTAATTCTAGCTCTATTAAAAACTGTATGTCCTTTAAAAGTCAACTTCATGGACCTCAAATTCCTCTAATAAAAAGATTTTGGGGCATAAAGCAATGACTTAAGTTTCTTAAAATTTGATGATGCTAATATAATATAGATGACAGTGATGAAAATGTGGCCTGAGGTAAAAGTACATATGTGTGCAAGATAGGATTTTTACCTCACACTAACAAAATAGACTATTAAAACAGATTACACACAGAATCAAATAAGAGACTATAGATGTCTTCCATTAAGCTGCGTATTACAGAAGTAGACAGAAATATTAAACAAATCCATGATTCTCACAATTAAAAACATTTATTTTGGAAAATATAGTTATTTTCATAAAACTTATGTATGTGACCATGTAATGGGTTTATTTTATTTTTAAATAAATGAAAAAGTAATTTTAACATTTTCTCATTTAAAAAACTTTTTATTATATATATATATATACACATACATATATATATACATACATATATATGTATATATATATATACACTTTTTTAAATTTTTCAATTACAGTTGGCATATAGCATATTAGTTTTAGGTGTTCAGCATACTGGTTATGCATTTATGTAATTTAGTGAGTGATCCCACTGATTAGTCTAGTGCCCATATGGCACTATGCATAGTTATTACATTATTATTGACTATATTCCTTATGCTATACCCTACATCCCCATGACTACTTTGTAACAACCAATTTGTACTTCTCATTCCCTTTCCCTTTTTCATCCACCCTTCCAACACACATCCCATCTGACAACGATGAAAATGCTCTTTGTACGTATGAGTTTCTTTCTATTTCATTTGTTTGTTCATTTTGTTCTTTAGATTCTGCATATAAGCAAAAGGACATTGCACCTGTCTTTCTCTGTCTGACATACACTACTCAGCACAATGCCCTCCATTTCCATCCATGCTGCTGCAGCTGGCAAGAACACTTTTTTTCCATGGCAGAACTATATTCCATTGTATATGTGTATGTACCACCCTTTCTTTATCCATCTATCTATCTATGGACAACCAGGCTGCCTCCACATCTTGACCATTTTAAACAATGGTACAATGAACATATGGATGCACAGGTCCCCTCAAAGTAGCATTTTGGGTTTCTTCAGATAAATATCGAAAAGTGGGATTACTGGGTCCTTCTTTGTTTCTTGTTATAGCCTTTGTTTCAAACTTTACTTTGGTATAAATATTGCTACCCCAGCTTTTATGTTTGTTTCCATTTTTATGAAATATCTTTTTCCATCCTTTTATTTTCCATCTGTGTGTGTGTCTTTCAGTCTAAAGTAAGTCTTTTGTAGGCAGCATTCGTAAGGGTCTTATTTTCTTTTCCATTCAGCCACCCTATGTCTTTATATTGGAGTATTTAATCCATTAACATTTAAAGTAATTATTCACTCTGAAGAAGGCACAAAGAAATGGAAAGATATTCCATGTGGCTAGATTGAAAGAATCAACAGAGTTGATATGGTCGTATTACCTAAAGCAATAAACAGACTGAATGCAATCCACATCAAAATCACAATGTCATTTTTTCAAGAAATACAACAAAAATATCATCGTGTTTGCATAGAATCACAAAAGACCTCAAATAGGCAAAACAATCCTAAGAAAAAAGAACAAGGTTGGAGGTGTAACACTCCCTGTCTTCAATTTGTACTACAAAGTGATAACAACGAAAACAGCACAGTATTGGCAGAAACACAGACCACTGGAATAGAATTGAGAAGCCAGAAATAAAACCACATATATATGGGCTGATAATTTTGAACAAAGGAGCCAAAAACATAAAAGGAGAAAAAAAAGCTTCTTCAATAAATGGTGCTGGGAAAATTGGATAGCCACGTGCAAAAGAATGAAACTAGACTGTGATCTGTTACCATTTACCAAAAGTAACTCAAAATGGGTCAAAGACCTAAATATAAGACCTGAAACAATAAATGGCACAGATGAAAGTATAGGTACTAAACTTATGGATATTGCGTTCAGAAAGGATTTTGTGAATTTGATCTCAAAAGCAAGGGAAGTAAAAGCAAAGACAAGGGGAGTAAAAAACAAAAATAAGTGAATGGCAATATGTCACACTAAAAGGCTTCTGCACAGCAAAAGAAACCATTAACAAAACAAAGAGGCCACCAACCGAATGGGAAAAGATATTTGCAAAAGAACACCTCCAATAAAGGGCTAATATACAAAATATATAAGGAACACATACAACTCTACAACAAAAAAACAAGCAATCAAATTAAAAATTGGGCAGAAGACCTAAAGAGACACTTCTCCCAAGAAGACATACAAACAACCAACAGATATAAGAAAAGATGGTTACTTTCACTAGCTATTCAGGAAATGCAAATCAAAACCACAATGAGGTGCCACCTCACACCTGCTAGAATGGCTATTATTAACAAGACAAGTGATAACAAGTGTTAGAAAGGCTGTGGAGAAAAAGGAATCCTCATACACTATTGGTGGGAATGTAAATTGGTACAGTCTATATGAAAAACAATATGGAGTCTCCTCAAAAAATTAAGAATAGAATTACCATAAGACCCAGGAATCCGTCTTCTGGGTATCTACTCAAATAATCTAAACACATTTTTCCATAAAGGTATATGTACACCTATGTTCATTGCAGCGTTATTGATTGTGGCCAAGACATGGACACAACTGAAGTGTCCTTTGATAGATGATTGGATACAGAAGATGTGGTACATATACACAATGGAAAAGATGAAATAATGCCATTTGTAACAACATGGGTGGCTCTTGAGATTATCATGCTAAGCAAAATAAATCAGAAAAAGTTGAGAAAAAATCATTTTTGGGATATAAAACTGAAAGCAACAAGCCAAAAAGACAAACTAACAAAGAAACAAAAACTCATGGACACAGACAACAATTTAGTGGTTACCAGTGGGTAATGGGGAAAAGGAGTGGTATAAGAGAGAATAGGGGTCAAGTATATGGTGATGGAAGTAGAGCTGACTCTGTGTGGTGAACACACAATGCAATATATAGATGACATGTTATGGAAATGTACATTTGAAACTTATATAATTTTACTAAAACAATGTCACCCAAATAAACTTAATGTTTTTTTTAAAGTAATCGTTGCTAAATATACTATAGTTAATGCCATATTAGTATTCTTATTTTTTACCTTTTTTCTTTTTTTAAAAAAAGTCCCTCTGAAATTTTTTGTAATACTGGTTTGGTGGTAATGAACTCCTCTAGCTTTTTGTCTAGGAAGCTCTTTATCTCTTCTTTGAGATAAATGATAGCTTTGCTGGGTAATCTTGGTTGTAGGTGCTTGCTCTTCATCACTTTACATATATTGTGCCAATGCCTTCTGGCCTGCAACATTTCTGTTAAGAAATCTATTGACAGTCTTATGGGAGCTCCTTTGTAGGTAACTAACTGTTTTCTTTTCCTGCTTTTAAGATTCTTTCTTTGTCTTTAACCTTTGGCATTTTAATTATGATGTGTCTTGATGTGGGCATCTTTGGGTTCATCTTGTTTGGGACTCACTGTGCTTCTTGTCTATTTCCTTCACTAGGTTAGGGAAGTTTTCTATTATTATTGTTTCAAATAGGTTTTCAATTCCTTGCTCTCTCTATTCTCCTTTTGGTATGCCTATGATAAGAATGTTGGTATACTTGTTATACCCATGGCTTATTAAACTATCCTCGTTTTTTTTGTATTCTTTTTTCTTTTTGCTATTTTGATTGGGTACTGCTACCTTATCTTCCAAATTGTTGAGTCGATCCTCTTCTTAATCTAATCTACTGTTGAGTCCCTCTAAAGTATTCTTTAATTTAGTTATTGTAGTCTTCATTTTTGATCATTTTTTTTAATGCTTTATATATCCCTTTTTGTTTCCTATGTCTTTGTTGAAGTTCTCATTGTGGTTATAGAGCATCCTAATTTTCAGTATTTTAAACTCTGCATCTGGTGGATAGCTTGTCTCCATTTTGTTTAGTTCTTTTTTTGGAGCTTTGTTCTTTTCTTCTATTTGGACATGTTTCTTTGTCTCCTCATTTTGGCTGCCTCGCTTCATTTGTTTCTATGTAATAGGTAGAGCTGCTATGTCTCCTGGTCTTGGTAGAGGGGCATTATGTCATAAATGTCCTGTGGGGCCTAGTGGCACAGTCTCCTTTGTCACCTGACCTGGGTGTTCCAGGTGTGTCCCTTGTGTGGGTTGTGTGTGTTCTCCTGTTGTAGTTGAGCCTTCCTTGCTATTTGCACATCAATGGGAGGGAATGACCCTCAAGCTTAGTGGTTGTGAGGCATGCCCATGATTACAGTTGAAGGAGCACAATAGTGCAGGGGTTGACCCTATGGAGCAGAATTTGCTTGAGTGGGGCTCTTGTGTCTGCCAAGTCTTGCTTATGTGTGTGTCATTTATGGAGGTGGTTTGGTGGTGCTCTGGTGTGATGTGAAGCTGCCACCAGGTGTGTTGATTCTGGGGCCTCTTGGGAGGGGCTCTGGTGCAGGTCAATTTCAGCGGCTGCCTGTGCCCTGTCTGGGGCCACTTGATATGAACTACAAATAATCTGCAGGTGGTTACCACTTGTGCTGGTCTTTGAGGTGCCTGGGAGAGGTTACGTTTTGAACTGAGGTCTGTTTCTGCTAGTGCTGAACTTGGGGCTGCTTAGCAAGAGGTATGGGGCACGTTGAAGACAAATGCTTCTCGTTTGTGGTTTGTGAACCTTTCAGAGATTTTAGGAAAGTTTGAAGCATGAGCCAAGACAGGCCATTTGTATGCCAAAGCCATTGGAAGAAGCTTGGGTGGACATGCATGTTGGGTGGGGCAGGGTCTTAGGAAAACTCAAGGGTGGGATGAATGGTGTTAGCCAGGTTGATGGAGACTCAGAAATGGTGCCCACCTGTGCATGTTGGCTGTATTGGGGGAGGGCTCAACAAAGGAACAATGGCTCTTCCTAGCATTTCTACCTGGGAGAAATCTGCCCCTCCAGCCCTTGCCCTGAAGCTAGACAATTCAATTCCTCTCCATATGTGCTTTTCACCCTTTGAGCTGCTGCTCCAGCACTGGAGTGCAGAGAGAGTGAATCTGTCAGCAAGTTAATTCCATGGTCCCTTTAAGAGGAATGCCTAGGACTCTAGCCACCCTCCATCTCAGTCAGCCACAATCTCAACTGTTTTTCACAGCAGAAGTTATGGGGACTGAACTCCTGGGCAACAGATCCCTGGGCTGGAGAGTGTGGTGTGAGACTGGGCCCCCTTGCTCCTTGGGGGAGGGGGGGCTCTGCAGCCAAGATATCTCCACCACCCTACCACCCCCAAGTTTTAACTGCCGCACGTTGGTATGGGACCAGCTAGTTCAGCATCTCTATCCCCTCTATCAGTCTTGAGGGGGCTTCTTATGTATTTCTTTAGTTATAGGACTCTATTTAGCTAGACTTTAGGCAACTGTCAGTGATGACTATTCTGTTGTAATTTTGATGTAGTCATGGGAGGAGGTGAGCATAGCATATCCCTATTTCATCATCTTGACTGGAAGCCCTCAATTGAAAATTTTAATATAGTAAACATTAATAAATATAATCCACATAAACAACATAATTTGTTAACCTCAATAATTTTTAAGTTTATAAAGAAATTTTGAGTTACATTTATCCTTTCACTGAAAGCCACTTCATTACTTTTCTATTCAGATTTTCCCTTATAGTCTTTCATACAATGGTAATTTATATTCTGAATTCTCTACTGCTTTGCAATAAAGTCAATTTATTTTTTCAAATGCACTATTATTTCCAAAAAGGTAAAATTATCAAGTATTTTATTAACTACTAACCACTATTGAATTACATTTTAGCATTTGGTTACCATAAGGTTACCATTTCCTCCAGAAATACTGAAAACATGAGGTTATCATTAAAAATACATATAGATAATTTGTTCATAACATAGCTTGTCATATAAGGGAGAAGACCCTCCATCTGAATTTATGAATTCTAAGGATATTTCTAAACTGATTTTTCAGGTCCTAGCACCAATATCTAAGTATACCATGGAAAGTCAGAAGTACCACAATTGTCGGTTACTGTTCAATCATCTTTAGCGTCCAGCTTTAATGTTTTTTACAGAAAGTCTTGGAAATATGGGCCAATGTCATGAAAGAATAGATTATAAGATTGGACTAGAAAGAAGTTTAAGTGTAGAATAATTTCTGCTTGATTTTCAGAAAGAGGTAGAGCTTGATATTGTTGGGTCTTGGCCTGATGAATTATTCATTTCCTTTGCTTAAAATCCACCCAAATCAATCTATTTGCTATCATTCTTTCGTTATTCATTGTTATCAAATATTTGCAGTGGAAGCCAGTATTACAAAAATAATTGAATTTCTTTTTATGAGCTATAAATTTAAGGATCCAGATAATAAATTAACATATTATTTGTGTATACCATTATTTTTAAAACTAAAAACTATCAAGAACTCTGGGAGGTTTGAGATTTTACTGTGCTTACAAGATAAAATGTTAGCCGGCTGGATTTCATAGATGCTAGCAGAAGGTATGAGACTTCTGGGTCAGAGACAGAGAACTTTATCACTTACAGCATAGTAGACATCATGAACTTCATGTTCATATCTGATGTTACCCCCTAAGACTCATAGATTCATGTGAAGCAGTTTAGTGGTTCCCACACACAGAGCAGATTTGCATCACAGCTGAAGAAAATTGAGTTTAGGGAACCACAATGCTAAAAGGGAGCTGCTAACAAGCCTGCCCAACATTTGCCACTGAAGGAAACATTATCTTTATTCTCCTGCATTACAAACAAATTTGCCTTCTGCTCCCTCTTCCCTAGAGACAGACATGGTCCCTGTCTTCCATGATTGATTATCAAACATCCGGGAATAGGTAATCCAGAACAAAAGCTGTCAATACTTCTGCTCAGTAAACTTGCAGAAATAGGAGAAAGTCATGGAGAACAGAAGAAATAAGAGAAAACCATTTCTTCCAACAATATGGATAGCGTCAGATAATGCCTTCTCCATGCAAAATATTTCTTTAATTTTCTTTTTTTTTTTTTTTTTTCCAATCCTCTTCTACATCATTCCATGATTCACGTAAATGCTACAAAACTGGGAGCATGGACAAATAGAACAATTTGAACTACTGCTCAAGCAGTCCCTCCAAAAACAAGAACTACACTCAATATTTCAAATTGAATTCACAATCCTAAGTCATGCCAGCCAGCCAGGAGACCACACCGGAGGCACCATCAACCTCTGTCCACTGCCTGATGTAAGTACTACCTTAGAGGCCCTAACCAATGCAAACAACATTTTGTTTCCAGGACTCCAGAAATATTAATAAAGATAATATTTCTTATATGATAGCCCAGCATTATTTTACCTCTCTTTCAAAATCATGATGATTTGTGCCTAAAGAGTGATCATAAGAAAATGTAAAGTGTTAAAGAAACATTGCCTCAGCCCTGGAAGTCATTCAGATCAGCCTAAACTCATAGCCAGGGTTTTTCTGGATGACAGATTTGTTCTACAGTTTTTCCTTTCAGGCTAAAGTAGAGTTTGTACATTTCCTAATACATTCTGCTATAGCTAGATTAATGTCCCGGGTTAAATGGAAAGGTCAATACAGAAACATAAGGAAAAATTACCTGTTTTTTAAGGTAGACGGATAGTTTAGAGGATTTGCTTAGCTGGGACACTAGAGTGGCATGGCTGAGTTCAAAACTGCAGCTTAGTTGCATGCTACTACATGGAGTCCTGTTGATAGTAACAAAAATTAAGTGTTGCATGAAAAATGAACAAATTCTGTCCCAGCCCATCAGTCACACTTATCAAAGCGGGTGATGGACTGGTGTGCTCAAGGGATAATTTACCAGAAGACAAGATGATGTAGAAATGAGGGATGGATATTGTTTGTGAGACAATTTTCCTTGGATCTCTTGTATTTTTGCACTTCCTCTCAGCAGAGATACTGACAGCTTCCATTCTGAACTATTTGTTCATGTATACTTAAAAACCTGAATGAAAGAGATAGTGTTTTCTCTAGGGCAGAGGGTAAATTTGTTTACAGTCCAGGATAACAAGGAATTAATGAAAAAATATGTTGAAAATTTGAGAAAAATATTTTTTAACTAAATCACAACACCATAGTCACATATCATCCTCACTTTTGAATTCGTTGAAGCTTTAACAATTAAAGAATTGTAAAACTGTTAAAATGAGAATTAAAGACTAGTGATAACTAATCCAGTGACTTGTCACCAATTCTTTAGGTGACTTTATGACTAGCACATAATTATCAATGTCTGTAGATTTCAACTAGAAAATAATTTGCACCATTTAACTCTCATGAAGTGGAGGATTCTAAAATTATCTTCTTCTCCAATGATATTAGATTACCTCAATTACCACCATTAGGCCAATATCACTTCCTCAGAAACATAATAAAAGCAGTGACCTTCAGAGAACTAATTTAGGTATTCTTACTTCTTTTAGTGTGTCCCAGATCTTGTACTCCACATTTGCTCATCTAATTTTTAAGAATTTCAAAGTCATCAGTTTTAGGCCCTTTGGAATGAGGCTTTATCTTTCCATATTTTCTCCTCTAAGTTTTATATCACTCAAATCTACAGATACCATTTTCATCACTATCCTTCTGTATAATTCATATATAACACTTTAACCATCAAGACCTTCAAGTCTAACTGGTTAAAATCCTAAGCTATAACTCACAATTTCATAGATATTGTATGTAAATAAAATAACAGGAATGCTATAAATTGGAATGGCAAACTTTTTTCAATTGTCCTGAAACAAGCCCTCATTTGTCTTCCATAATTTTGACCAAACACAGACAGTAGAGAGGGTATTGCTTACTAAATAAGTTAATAGCTACTAGAAGTTGGATCATGGACAAAAATTGCATACTTTATGAAAATATTTATAAAAATGTAAAAAAGACTTAAGAATTTTAGGACAGTGTTAGGTTGCAACCTCCTTGGGAGCTTCCTTGGTTTAATTTGAAACCGCCCCTGTATAGGCAGAGGGCAGGGAGAGACTGATGAAAAAGGCAGGCCACTCCAGATTGGTAGGTCGTAGGTTTAATAAACAAGGAAATTTATTTCCAGGCTTCTTTTGGGTGGCTGCAAGATGAATAGCTCTCCATACCCACCCACCAGAGTCTTAAAAGTTTATATACTGGCCTTAACTGGATTCAGTTATGTACACAGGGGTTGACTAGCATACCCAGTCCAGATAGTCTCATCAACACATTTCTGCCTCAAGTCCTTGGGCTGCTTCTAGTGGGGGTGGTAGGCAAGTGGAGCACACATTCCAAGCACAGGGAAGAAAGTGGGAAGCCTCCAGTTGCCTGGGTCCAGCTCTTGGCTCATACCAGGGATCATGTCTTCTTGATGGCCTTCCCTAACAGAACAGTTTTATATATTATTTCAATGGAAATCTTATCTTTCCATAAACACAATGGAATTGACTTCTAATTATGAGACTGCTGATCTTTCAATTTGGTTGTACTTTGGAAGTAATTATTCCAAGAAACTGAATCAAGTTCCTAATATTTCATATCCATTTCCTATATTTGGAAAACTGAGAGCTTATCCTGGAAACTACCTTCTTATGACAAATAAAACTTCTAATTACAGATAGAATGGACTTGAGAACTATGTAGTTCCTGTTAAGAATGAGATACTGCCTTATTGCTAATGTTTTATGCACATCTAAATAACTAATGTAAATACGAGGTCAGACAATTAAGTTAGCGAACTCATCCTAGAAAATGTACTACATACCTCATTGCTGAATATTGCTTCGGTCACCTTTGAAATACTCCCTTGAGAAGCTATGCACCAATACCAGTGCCTAGTCCACCCTTCAAAGCAATTTTGGAACGTTTTCTGGAATGGCCATCAGAGCTGTCATCGTGTTACACTTGATGTCCTGAATGTCATCAAAATGTCTTCCTTTCATTACTTCCTTTATCTTTGGGTAAAGAAAGAAGTCACTGGGGGCCAGATCAGGTGAGTAGGGAGGGTTTTCCAATACAGTTATTTGTTTACTAGCTAAAAACTCCCTCAGAGACAGTGCCGTGTGAGCTGGTGCATTGTTGTGATTCAGGAGCCATGAATTGTTGGCAAAAAGTTCAGGTTGTCTCATTTTTTCAAGCAGCCTTTGCAGCACTTCCAAATAGTAAACTTGGTCAACGGTTTGTCCAGTTGGTACAAATTCATAATAAATAATCCCTCCGATACCAAAAAAAAAAAAAAAAAAAAAAAAAAATGGTTAGCAACATTGTTGCAACAAGTTTGTGAACTTAATTGTCATACTTCATACTATTTATTAAATATCTCCTAAACAAGAAATCTAGTGATTGTAATGGTAGCTATCAATCTCCAAGATAATCAAAACTGCTGTTTACATCCTGATGCGGTGTCTGTTTTCACCTAACAATTCCTTCCAAACCTTTTCTCTTTCATGTAGTAATAGTCACTTTTCTTCTGGTAGCTAGTGTAAAACCAAAGCCTAAAACGGAGTTGTCAGATTTAGAACCACACAGCATGATCCCATCACTCCCTCAGGATAGAGAGCGGTTTGGTTCATTATTAAAACAGGGAACCAAATTTAGTTGGATCTGTTGGCTAGTTCTTTAATTTTAGGATGAATCCTCTCACTTCCTATAGAGGTATTCTGGGCATTATAATTAGATACAATCAAAGGATTTGTGTTAGAATAGTCTTAAATTTTGAGGAAAAAAAAATAAGATAACTTTAAAATTTTAAAGCCTGTTATTTTTCCATACAAAATTTTCATCACCTTCTCTACCTCAAAATTATCACTTTCTAAGTTTATTTATTTTTATTATTTTTTCACTTTTTTTAAACAAAGCAGCCCTTGTCACCAGCAAGCAAAATAAAAAGTGTATTGAAAGAGACCTTAGTAACAAAAGGCATGGGTTTGAAACAATCAGTGGTATTTGGATAGGAGAAAACATGGTTCAGAAGATAACCATAAATCGATAATTATAAATCTACAGCAGTGATGAGAGTTTATCAGTTACACTCAATAAGTCTTAAATATTGTTTTCCTGCATTATTTCTACATGAAAGGATGTAATATGCTCCCATTGAGCTTGCTTGATTTATTGGGAAAAATAATATGTATTTTGAAAAATGAGCTCTGTGAGCAGTGATGAAAGAGACTGAGCAAGCACAGAAGGCGAGGTTACAGTCTGCTGCATAAATAATGCATTAGAAATCTGTTCCCATTCAGAAACACAAGTAAAATTTTTCTGACACTCAAAATGTTAATTCTTAAACACTTTCTCAATTAGTAATATCACCATCATTTTCTTTTTTGAAGATAATTAAATTAATTATTTTGAATTTAAAGGAGACCTGATTTTTAACTAATAGCATCTTAAAGTGGATTTTGGCATAAGAAAATTATTCCCCCATAAATGTATGTTCAAAGTAAACTTTTAGCTCACATTTTTTAAAATGGAATTTAAAAATTTAGAGATTGGGTTTAAATATAAAACTAATGAAATAGGTTCACAAAATATCCCATAAATGAGCCTAGTGAACCACTCAAATTTGAGTTAATAGGAAATTAATATGAACGAATAAAATAATTTCATGATAGGACAATTCTGAAATTTAAAAGTGTAAAATACATTTAATGTACATGGTAATTTAGCCAAAGGTAAACTTAACTTTCTTCTATATTATTGGAAACTTGTCTTAGTTAGCAGATAAAAACAATTTGTAAATAGCATAAAACAATTTGTAAATAATCGATGTTTAGGAGCTAGTATACTTTTTCTCCTATGATATTATAATTCTCATAATTTGCTTAGTATGTTTATTTTCTTAGTTTTCCTTCAAGTTGCAAGAGTTGGGTTCAATGCAATTATATCATAACATACAATAGTAATAGTTTAATCAGAAAACTAAAAGTACGATGCATTATTCATGTTATAAGTCTTAAAGTATTGCAAATCATCATTAGTTATCCATTATTATTTCATTCTGCAATGGAAGTTTATAAGTTCAGTATCTTTTTTCCATTTTCTGAGTCTATTCCTTCTATTACCTCAATTGGTAGTAATCCTGACCTTTTGAGCTTTTTTCAAAATTTGACTTATTTATATTTCCTACCCCTTAAATAATAAAATTTATTTCAATTTTGAAAAATATAATTCTTGTTTTATTCCTTCTAATATTTTAATGATGCCTTTCTGAAAACTCATAACTTAGAAAATTCTAGTATTGGTTTAGGGTGCTAAAAACAGAACCACGATACTCTAATTATGAATGGTTTGCAATGCCACAGTGTAAATGTCTCTCTTGACAGAAAAATAAATTTTTGTTTGATTTTTGTTGCAGAGAATAGAGATATAAAACTACAAGAAGATGTGATACATATGGACAAATGCATATATCAGAAATTCAGGCCCTTAATCTATGTTTCCCCTAATTATAAATGCAATGTATTAATATGGATGTAGTATATTCATATGCATTTTTAAATTGTACGGCTAATGGGTGCCTGGCTTTGTGCTAAGAACCTTCTATTGGTTATCTCACTCAATTTTCCACAGCAAACTTTTGAAGCAAGAGCCTTCATTGTCAACATTTCCCAAAGGAAGAAATACATTTATATTTTCTACAAAAACATTTGCAAAAGCTGGTAAGTGTAAGAACAGAATTTAACCTCAGATCTGTTCAGTAACCCATTCTGTGTCCTTGAGTGTTCCATCTACCTCTCTCCAGACCAGAAGAGAAGTCCATTAGGTGAGCACCTCCACACCACACCAGGGAGTCTCAGATGTACCTCCGATGCTTATCAATACAATCTTTGATATGCTGGAGAATCCAAACAGATATGTGAGTCAGTAGACACTCTCCAGTAAAAGGAAAAGATGGTAGACTATCATAAGTCTAAGAAATTCTGAGCTAGTTTAGCTGTAAGTATAAAAGGCAGAAGAACTCAACAAAATTCCACTTCATATACTTCTCCTATCTGCAGCCATGGTCTTTGTGAGGGCCATGGAACAAATAGAACTTTATGTCTCTTTCTTTGTCCCATCACTTATCACTGGTGGATGGGACTTTGGTGGAAAGTGTAATCAGTCCATAAGTTTACCAAGTGCAGCGACAGTGCAGGAAACACTCACTAATAGCAATCTGTTGGGGAGATGTTTGTGCGGAAGCAAGCACACGTAACCTCTTAGATTTCACCTAATGATGCGAAAGATTTAGCATCCTTATAAACACCGTGATGGCTGCCTCTCTCCCTGGTCAAGTAACCCAGGATTTGTGTCTGTAGACCCCGGGTTAGGGAAAAGCCATACTGCTGAGGAAGACTGCCTACATCCACTGCCCTCAGTAGAGAAAGCTCTGTTATAGTCCACTAGGTTGGGTAAAAATGGACCACTTTTACGATTTATCCTGGAGACTTCACTCAGTTACGTTTTATGAAACGATATTACTTCAGATCCCCTGCTACTTTGTCACTATTCTCCATTTAAACCTAAGCAGAAGTGCATAGTCCATTTTGGTTACTCTTTCTGTGATATAAGCTAAGACAAAATTCTAAAGAAAACAGTTCTTTCTTTAAAATTCTATATTTACAGTATTCATCATGAATGGTGGAGAATGCTGTCCATTTCTTCTATTCCCATAGACTGGATAATAGAAAACATAGTTTCATCTTGTATTTCCAGGGTATAGCCCAGAATATAGGTTATGTAAAATTATTGGAGGAATTCATGAATAAACGAGCCAAGTGAATATATGGATTTTAACAGACATTTGATAACTATCATTATTTGATCCTAAAGCATCATCCAAATTTAATTATGAAATGGCATTATAAATTGTATAACTACTTTATCAGAGATGATATGGACTATTAGGTAAGAACATGCACTCCTAGAACAAGATTATTTGGGTTTAAACCTCGGCTTTGACACTTATTGTTTATGTTATCTCAGGCAAGTTTACTTATGCTTGTCATGTCTTAGTATCCTATCTGAAAGTGGGAGTAAAAATTAATTGCTGATATACTAGGTTTGTTGCCAGGGCAAAAATAGCTTCTATAAAATGGTTGGAATTTAGGTAAGATGTGAATGCTAATGTGGTGACTTTAATGGGATTTTTGGCTATGTATACCTCAGGAAGTGTTTACTGTTCAGTCTTTGGGATTGGGTTCAATGTTTTTTTTCAGAAAAATTCCTTAAGCCAGTAGAGAGGTTTTCTCTTATTTTATTTTTTTGAACTCATCCACCCCCACTAGCAAGTGACAAGCTCAGATTCTGCTGTTCTTTGACTCAGCATAGTTCTGATCATTTATTGGTTTAAGGTCTAGTTCTAATGTGATTAGAATATCATTGCAATTTACAGAGAAAGGTAAGAAGGGAAAACTAATGTTTGGACTTGAAGTTAGTACAAGTCTATCAAGACTTACCTCACAAGTAAGTGATATGAAATACCACAGGGTAGTGGATGAGAAAAAATTATCAAGCAAACTGACATTTATATGGAAACCATATGTAGCAGCTGAATGTGATGTGTACCTCGATTTGCCACAAAAACAAGTTTTGTCCAAAAACTGGAACATTTTATCTCATGTGCTATCTTTAAGCCTTCCCCAGTATCAGCTGCCTGCTTCTCAACTTATCTCAGTGAGGTCCTCAGGGCTTGATTTCCTACCTCCAAGCATCCACTTTTATATGCATTAACTATCACTCTGATATTATTGCTTGCTGTCTTTCCCTTTTCATCTTGCCTGCAGCCTCTATGCTTCCTTTGGAACATTTCGTCCTGAAACCACAGTGTTTCCCCGAAAATAAGACCTAGCCAGACAATCAGTTCTAATGCATCATTTGGAGCAAAAATTAATATAAAACCTGGTCTTATTTTACTATAAGACCGGGAATATAATATAATATAATATAATATAATATAATATAATATAATATAATATAATATAATATAATATAATATAGATACCGGGTCTTATTTCACTGTAATATAAGACTGGTCTTATATAATATAATATAAACAGGGTCTTATATTAATTTTTGCTCCAAAAGACGCATTAGAGCTGATTGTCTGGCTAGGTCTTATTTTCAGGGAAACACGATATGTTAAGCTTAATATTACATACAAAGTGGTGGACAGTCTGTGTATTTCTGAATGACTCACATCAAAGAAACCAATTTTCTTTTCTGCAGAAAAATTAAAATTTAAACCACATTTAAATCTATGGCAATTCCTACATAAGCAATTTTCACAAATAATTGTTATATCAAAATCAAATTGTCTTACTAAAATATAAATTAAGTTGATGCTATGTGTTCCTAGCATAAAGTCAGTAATTCCTTCTAATTTGTATGTTACTATACCAGTTTACTATACCAGGAAAAGTAGAATAGATATTTCTCCAGCTTTCCAGGAGCCTGTAATCACAGAGACAATAGTGATTATCATGAACAAGGAATAAGAACCTGGCAAATAAAAGCCACTAACTGTAAATACTATAAGTCCATTTCCAATTTATGTACCTCATAGATATATTGTGATTCAAGTTCAAAGTATTAAGTAACTACATTGAAAGGGTGTGTAGTACAGATGAGCAACCTGAGAAGCAGAACCATTGATGAATTCTTCCTTGATCCTTCTAGGCAATCTTCATGGGAGGTGGAATAAGTGGTTAGTTACATTGATGCAGCCAAGTATTTTGACCTCAGTAATTATGCTAGGAGAGTGCACTTCTGTAGGGGGTAAGAAGATAAAGAGAAATTTGAGCTTGTACAAGAAGATGAGCTAAGACAGTTAAGATGTGCATGCTGATGAAGGCTTTTCTTTCAGTAGAATATTCATGGAGTATTAGCTCATGTTAATTAATCATTTGAAATTGGATACAGATAGATATATTTAGCCCTTGAGTCTAGAAGAAATGTTACTCTCAGTTCTATTTAGAAGAGTAAGAGATTACTCTGAAGATTTATTTAAGCAAAAAGATTTATGGAATCTGGCTATCTAAGGTATTACAGAAGAATGGATTTTTCTAAATATACTTTTTCAACAAGCTTATCTGCTTTTATCTCTGTGAAGCAAACTTTGACCATTGATTATCCCCAATATCCATTTTCATACATTTAAAATTATATTTATATATATATATAATTAATACATAATAGATTATAAGATTTTGCTGATGAGAATTTCAGACTTCTCAATATGCAGTTCTTTCTTATTGAATTATTTTGCTAATGTTTGAATTTTTTCCTACCTTTAAAAGAAAAATACAGCTTAGAAACGGCTTTTAAAATTAGCTTTTGGTGGGGTCCTTTTAAGTAATATTAAAGAACTGGTAGTTATAATTTTTATTCCAGTATCTGTGGGTATATGTCTATAATACTAATAAAAATAATATTTTATATGGAATAATAGTTCTAATATCTCATAAATTTGTTTGGTGTATGCAACAGACCTATGAGATACACTATTTTATTTAGACTTAAAATGTGATCAAAATAGAAAGGCAAATTCATTATTGCCACTTCCATGCCTGTATCTCTAGAGTGCAAATACAGGGCATTGCTTATTTCTTTTACACAAACTGGGATGGCTTGGCAGAAGTAACAGTCAAGATGCATCTTACTTTTAGTGGGCACTGAAATGACCAAAATCAATAGCGAACTATAAAAGCATTCATCAATCTTACATTCCCCTGATAAAAGCTGAAACATTTAAGAATCAGAAGAAAGGTACAGGCCTTTTTTTTTTCTCTCTCAAAAATATGCCTCTTTAAATTAGAAGAATTCTATACTGTTCATTCTGGGACATGCAACAAAGTATTTTTCTTTTAATTTTTGCATTTATTTTTCTTTATCCTTGTTTAGTAATAGGTGTGTCTAGGTAGTTTTGGTCTACTTGGATACTGAATACTTTTTCTGGTTTAATCCTGGTGGAAAACTGTAACCTCTTTTTATGGAAACATTTTTAAAAACTTAAATAGACACATATCATAATTCCAGACATCAACATGTTTGCTGATAATGTAGGTATTTTCATATTCAGTGTGTTAAGACTTTATTGGTTTAAGTTGCAATTATTTGACAGTTATTAATAAAATGTTCACTGTTTACACATGATGGTGTTTTAAAAGTATTTTTAAGATGTGTATCATACATACACGTGCAGTAATGTATTATTGTCCCTAATCTAATCACAGTAAAAAATTGACCTTAGTCTTGATAGGCTCATATTTATAGTAAAGATTGCCTTGGGTATGATGCAGTCCAAGCCACCCCTGGTCACCCCGTCCTCTTAAACTTTTCCTTTATTCATTTCTCATATTCTTCTCTTTATTCCTGAATGCTAACAGAGTAATGCCAGCTAGAATTTGTTTCATGAGTGTTTGTTTTTGGAATTCTAAAAATAATAGAATTGCTACGCATTACAAATGTTCAGAAAAAATGTGCTAAAAATTTCTTTTGGTAGCCTACATTGAAGTTAACAGTTGGATTTCTACATTTTGAATCAAGGTCTGTCAAATACTCAAGCCAGAAAATGGTTTCATAATAATACTTTATATATGGATCCTGTTTTATGATAGATAAATGGCTTCATTATCAAACTGGATACTGATAGTAACATTAAATTTTCATTTGTTTGTTTTGATGAGATAAGGCTTGCAATAGAGTATAATAACTAGTATAAAAGTTTGGGCATCATCATCATTATATAATTAGGCAAGGTAGAAAATTAATATCTTCATTTTACAGAGGTGTCTGGCCTAAAGCCTCATAGCTATGTAACTGCAATTACTCTAGTTCACTTTACCAAGCTTAGGCCCATCTGCTTTGAATCAATTTCATGTTTCTATTCCCAGTCACCCATAATTGAGTATAATGGTTTCAACAACATGGGAGAAGTTTGAGTAGCAGAGAAATAGGAAGAAAACTAGTCCATGGATCTTTGTCTGTAAAATATCTAAAAAAATAATTGTAATATATTTAATAATAAATTATGATCATGAATTCAAGGGAAGCATACATTAAATAATGTATAATATAATTAATAAAGTCAAAATACACATATTGTATACCTGTTTCTATAATGAGATAGGGCTTCACATTTATTTTATTGTAATATTTTTGTCAGATAGTTATATAGATTATACTAGCTTTACAAAATGAATTGAGTGTGTTATTTTTCTAGACCTGTCTGGAAACAAACAGACATCTAGATGGATCTCTCTCTCTCTCTCTCTCTCTCTGTCACACACACACACACACACACATATTTGTAAATATATCCCCCCCCAGAATTATTATTAGTCCGTTCAGATTTTCTAATTTTTTTTTTTTTTTGCTCATATGAGCAAACTCTTTTCCCACATAATTGGTTGGCAAGAACTGTCTAAAGCAAGTAGTAAGATTATTTACTGGTTTATTGACTTATCTTCCTTGGGGGGAGAGAGGAGGGGAATGCCTGGAAGAGTTAACCCTGACATATGTGGTCTTAGTTGTCAGTCTCAATGATTGAGTAATGTCCATTCAAGTGTTCTCAATTCTCAATTCACATATCCTCCAGGGTCTGGGCAGATTAAAAAAAAAAAAAAAAAGTTAGTCAGTGAGACCAAATATATAAAAATACAGAAGAGACACTTTTCTGGGAACCCAGGGAATGTATCCATAGCCAAAGGCAATACAACAACAACAAAAACAAAATACTACTATGCAGCCTGAACAAAAGGTACCTGCTGTCCAAATATGCCCTCAGGCTACCAGTTTGCTCTATCTCATTTACAATATACTGTACTCCTCTTATTCACCTCTTCATCTTCTATCCATGCCTCATCACACTATAGTCTGTTGACTGTCTCTCGCAGATACAAAAAAAAAAAAAAAATCTTTCCTTGCTAATCTATAAAATGATCTCATTGGTTAATTCAATGACCATTTTTGGCACTTCAGTCTTACTTGTTTTACCATCAGCATTTGGTATAGTATTTTTATTTTTTTTAAAAACTGGCTTCAAAATGAGTTATAAAATAATGTTGCATGTTTCTTACCTATTTAATTTTGAGTGTTAAGTGGCTGTTACCCATAAAATGTTTTAAATCATTACCTCTTTATTCTAGGTTTATTATAATTTCTTACCCTTTCATGTACAATTCACTTACCCTTCCATATAATGTCACTCTTCTTCATGAAAACAATAGCAATTACTATTTATTCATTTACTTAGCATTTCCTGAGTGACTTTCAAGTTCTAGATTGGTTGTTTTCAATCTAGGATCTTATTTGAAGCAAATATTGAGCTTTTCAAAAATGCCTAAACTAATCCCACAGGAACTCTGATTTAATTGATGTAAATATAGCTTGTTACCATTATTTTTGATATTTTCTAAGAGATTATATCTAAGACTGAGAGCTACTCCAAGCTTTGGGGTTACAGAGATAAAAAAAGACATGGCTTCCTGTTTGGGGAAGCTATTTGATTTCTTATTTCATTCATTCTATTAAGAAATGCATAATGAACTGCCTCCATGTAATTTTCTTAATGGATCCTTGGTGGAATGTTATCCCAGAGTTCATTTTGCATTTTATTTCAACTCAAATAATATGCATTGATATTTGAGGCAAACACCCATTATGATGAATAACTTTGCAAAAGACATCCCCATTGATACAACTCTCTCTGTGTCCTGTCAGATATACCATATGCCACTGATTTGTTGATCTTGTTACAATATAATTATACTGTGAATAAGCAGGTGCTCCTATTTAGCAGAACAATGGCTATGGTTTTGTATACTCTATTCATTTTTTTTCTACTAGTGTTTAAGGAATGAGTAGTTTTTGCCAGATGCAGAAATGTGCTCTGAGAAAACAACAATTTAAAGCAACATGTTTCTTATTCCCCTGTTGAGAACAGTTCCATTAATACATGCATATTTATTTCTATTAAACTTTTATTGGAAAAGAACTAAAAACAATAAATGCTCATGTGTTTACCACTTTACTTCAACAACTGTAAGCATTTTGCCATGCTTGTTTTAACTATCCTTCCAGAAATTTTTGTTGTTGCTGGACTATTTTAAAGTGAATTCAAGGCATTTTAAGGTTTCACCCATTAATATATTATTCAACTCAAAAATCCATTTCGTTACATAACTAAAGTATTGTTATATTTGTAAACACTGAAATAATTATATAGTATCACTTATTTCCCAGTCACTATGCAAATTCCCTGAATAGCTAATACATTAATTTTTATAGATCATTATTTTTTGAAAGATGATACAAATAGGAAACAAGGTTTATTAGTCCAAAATATTATTTTTTATCATGTATATATTATGTATTTTTTATCATAAGTTTATTTTAGTATTGTTTAATCTGGAAAGATTTCATTGACTTTTTATTTTATTTTATTGACTTGTAGTTGACTAAGTTGTATCTGAAAGCATGGTTATATTCAGGTGGGGGGTGTGTATGTGTGTGTGTTTTTGTGTTAATTTCTTACCCTGCTGGAATGAACTATTTATCTATTAATCCTTGTTGTTGTTTTTTCCTAAGAAGTTATTTGTTTAATGACTGGAGTGCAAGGGTTGACAAGACTTTTATGTGAATATATAAGAAATACATATTTTTGTAGACAGAAAAACAAATCATGTGACCACACCAATAATTCTAATTCACATGTAAAATTATAGATTCCATGTTTTGCTTTGAGTGCTCCTGGTTTCTGAACTGTCTTTTTGGTCTGTGCTTAGTAAAGTTTTACTAATAACTACTTCGGTGATTCATGGATTTTATTTCTGTTACTTCTGAACTTTTGACACTATCAAAAATGGGATTGTTTGCTTAATTTTTTTTTTTTTTTTTTTTTTTGGGGATAGTTCCTTGTTAATGTATAGAAACACAACTGATTTTTGCATGTTGATTTTGTATCCCACAACTCTACTGAATTCATTCATTAGTTCTAACAGTTTTTTCATGGCGTCTCTAGTGTTTTCACTATTTAAGATCATGTTATCTGCAAAGACAATTTAACTTCTTCTTTTCTGATTTAGATGCGTTTGATTTCTTTTTCTTGCCTAATCTCGCTGACCAAGACTTCCAATACAAAGTTGAATAAAAATGGCGAGAGTTGGAATCCTTCTCTCGTTCCAGATCTCAGAGGAAAAGTTTTTAGCTTTTCACCACTGAGTACAATATTAGCTGTTGGCTTGTTATATGTGACTTTTATTTTGTTGATGTACATTTCTTCTATACCTAATTTATTGAATTTTCATTGTGAATATATGTTGAATTTTGTCAAATGCTTTTTCTCCATTTACTGATATGATCGTATAATTTTCATTTATCCAAGGAAGTGAAATCAGGATCTTGAACAGATAATGTGCATCATATGTTCATTGCGATGTTATACACAATAACTAAGATATGGAAACTACCTAAATGCCCACAGATGGATAAATGTATTATGAAAATGCATACAATAAATATTATTCAGCTTCACAAAAGAAGAAAATCCTACTATTTGCAAACAACATGGTGGACCTGGAGGACATTATGCTAAGTGAAATAAGCCACACACAGAAAGTTAAATACAGTGGGATCTCACCTAGATGTGGAATCTAAAAGAGTCAAACTCATAGAGGCAGAGAGTAGAACAGTAATTGCCAGGGGCTGGACATAGGGATAAATGTGGAGAACAAAAATTCAAAGTTTCAGTTATGCAAGATAAATAAGTTCTGGAAATCTACTATACAGCACATTGCTTATAGCTAACAATACTATATTGTATACTTAAATTTTTCTAAAAGGGTATATCTTATGTTAAGTGTCCTTACCACAAAAATAATAATAATAATGGAGGCAACTTGAGATGATGGATATATCTATGGCCTTATGGTAGTGATGATAGTGAGCCTTAATGGTTTCATAAGTGTATACTTATTCCAAATTCATCAAATTGTATATGATAAATATGTACAGCTTTTACATGTCAATTATACTTCAACAAAATGGTTTAAAAAATACAAAAATTAAATTAAATTAACTCAACATATGTCTTGAAAACCAGAGAGCTTATATGACAGCCTTTAAGAAGTCTCTCTTCTCACACAGGAGCATGACAGGCTGTGCTAAAAATTAGTCCTTGGTCTCAAATAAAGTTGGAAGAGCAACAGAGGAACCTGAAAATATAGCCTTGCTACAGCTCCTGTGTCAAAACCAAGAATTTGGTAGAAATGTGGACATGGAAAATTGAGATCAGTTTGAAAAACCTTATACCTCCAGATTCTTCTGAATACTCTGAGACATATGAAACTGCATTCTTAGCAACTGAATAATAGTCTGTGAAACAAAGGGTAGACAAAGGATTTTCTTCTCTCACTGCCAATCTAATGACTTAGTTGGGTTTTTGGCCTTGCAGTTATAACCTCTGCATTGGATCAGAGATCCTGATTCCCAAGGGGAAATATTTTCACTAGGCAACACAGCAATATTTCCACTTAATGCTTTCTTTGCCTTGTGATCACTCTGTGTTTCTTATGCCAATGAACCAGTACAAATAAAAGAGTTAATATAATGGGATAAGGCGTGGTTGAGAGGATGGGGTAATTGAAACAGAACATCATGGGAACATAAGATAGAAACTACATACTTGAGGAAGAGGAAAAAAATTCTGAAACAAGAGATTTGTACTGGATCATCTCATAATGGTGAACCGGCTAGTATTTTTATAGTACGTCAGGACAAGTAAATTAAAGATTTACATACTCCTCAGGAATGAAGGGTAGGGTCATCCTATCAGGGAAGCAACATAGACCAGCCATGTTTTAGCTGAGGATAAAATAAATCAACGGAGTGTGGTGTAGAAGTACAATGGAAATATCAGTTATGGCCTTGTCATCAGCTGAAGTGGTGGGTACTGCAGCTTATTCCATTAACCCACATGTATTACATTTTTGTGATGATTTATATTTAATTTAGGAAAGTGTGCATGATTTGAGGGTGCTATTAACTGACGTCTTTTGCACTATTTCATATCTTCTCAGTCACATCTTTTACTCTAGCAACTTCTGTGGCCACTATTTCTGTGTAAGCTTTGATCAGCTTTGCACAAATGTAAGCTAACTGCACCTTAATTCTGGCACCATAAAATGTATTTCCAGTTTTCTGCTGACTTTCTGTCTCTGCATCATGAGATGCCACAGAAACTCACTGAAAATTCACACATGAACATTCTAATGATACAGGGGGTAGGGTAATGTTGTTTTGTTAAAGCAAATAAATAAATACACCCCTTTCTATTAATTGCCATTAGGGAGAGTTTTAGTAGGTATTTTATAGGAATCCTCAGAATATACCAACAGATTAAGCATCAGTCACCAATAGTGGTGGCCAGTTTGGTAAGATGTCCTCAGATGGGCTGCCCTCATTTCCTGTATATTTCCTCTGTCTCTTACACTGGCTCCGGAGAACTCACTCCCAGGTACTTATGTGCACACAAAACTTTTAGTCAAAGTTTGTTTTGTTCTGTTTTAAGGAAATCCAGCCTAAAGGAATGAGTAAAATAGATATGGCTTCTACCTACATTGTATTTTGTATAGTTGAAGATATATATATATATATATATATATATATATATATATATATATATATATATCAAGCTGATATCACTTGAATAAGTAAACCTTTAAAATAGTGATGAAGGTTACAAAGGGAAGTGGAAAATGCTATGAGGACATAAATAATATGGAGTTTCCAGGAAAGCCTCTTTAAGAAAGTGATATATAAGCTGAAAATTGAATACTTATCAGGAATCAGTCATGTAAAAGGGTGGAGAAAGAGTTGCTGAAAAACAGAGAGGGTAGTTCAGCAAAAACAATGTGAGCAAGCAGGGGAGTCACAAGTGATACGATTAGAGAAGTGGCAAGAGCCTGATAATGGAGGGCCTTATAGACCATATGATAGGTATTAAAATGTATTTTAAATACAATGGGCCAAATTTGAAAGGTTTTATTACTATTATTATTAGTTTTAGGTGTATAAAACAGTGTAATAGTTAGACATTTACACCGCTCACAAAGTGATAACTCTTCTCCCGCAATCACTACCCCTCTGACATCACACGTAGCTGTTACAATTCCATTGACTCTATTCTCTATGCTGTGCTCCATATCCCGTGACTATATATATAATTATAGTTGACATTCAATATTATTCAGTTTCAACTTCAGAAAAGGTTTTGAACAAGGGAGTGATAAAAAATTGTGTTTGTAGTTGACTATAGCCTATTGACATAAGAAATGTCCAAATCTGTAGAGAACTTTAATGAGTTTATTTGAGTCAAACTGATGACAATTGCCAGGAAACAAAATCTCAATGGATTAAAAAAAAAATGCTCCAGAAAATGACAGTTTTGCATCCTATTTTACATATTAGAATCAAAGGGGAACTAAGGAGGGTTACATGAAATCCACTGGTGGTTGATAAAGTAGGTGGGAGAAAGCAAAGCAGTGAAATCTCTGGGATTGGATAAAAAGTAAAATGGTGAGACACAGACTTCTTTTTCATTAGTGGGTACAGCATAGTTGATAACATTTACAGCACATAGAGATGGTATTTGGGAACAAGGTAACAATGAGGGGTTCTGTAATCTAGTGCTTTGGGTCAGTGGGTTGCAACCTGAGGGGTTTGGACAAAGGGATTATTCTGACATTCCAAGGGCATGTTATCTTATATGTAAAAAGACAATAGACAGTCTCATTTAAGGTAAAGATTGAACTTTGTCAAGGAAACTGCAGGCTAAGAATATGACTACCTGCCTTTACCTGCTTTTCTTATATTCAGACCATTTTATGTGGTTAATTTCCATCTCTGAGTTTGTAGAGCCTGACATACTAGTGTCCCCTGTGCTTGTCAGGTTTAGTATGTGGCCCATTTTTTGTCCACAAGCTGAAATGGGAGAAGACAAGGGTGGGATAATAAATGACTAAAAGAGGGACATGGTTGGGTAGAATATCAAGGGTTGAGTTCTATAAAATAATTATACAATATACAAAAAGGACATAATTGAAGAAAAACATTCAATTAAAAATATATTAAATTTATATGTATTATACCAATGTGTATATAACTATGTAAATATTAATTATATTAACATTTATATCATCAGGGTTTTGTTAGAGAAGAACAAGTAATATATATATATATATATATATATATATATATATATATATATATTTATTTATTTATATATATATGGCAAGGAGTTGCTTATGCCATGTGAGGGCTCTCTAGGCAAGTCTGAAAGTCATAGGGCAGGTGTCTGCAGGACAGGCTGGACTCTCTTGGGCAGGATTCTGTAGTCCACATGTGGAATTTCATTTTTCCTCTGATAAACTTCAGTTCTGTTCTTAAAGACTATCAAATAATTGGATAAGGCCCACCCAGATTATCAAGGATAATCTCCTTTATTTAAAGTCCACAGACAGTAGATGCTAATCTACAAAAATTCCTTCACAGCAACAACCAAGATTAATGTTTCACTGAATAACTGGAGACTACAGCCTAGCCAAGTTCACACATAAAAGTAGCTATCACATCTAAAGTTTATTTTCTGGATCCTATCCTTCAATTTCTAGTGATACCACATTTTATCCTCTGACTTAAACATTTTAGACAAGAACATGGTGTACTCTTAACACATGTGACTATTTAAAGCAACATTCCTCAAAGTGTTTTTCTTGTATTTACATGATATTCACAGGAGTGCTCTTTAAAAATGCAGATGCCCTGACTTTTTGAATGATATTCTTTCTCTTTAAAAATGCAGATGCCCTGACTTTTTTAATGATATTCTTTCTGGTGTACACTCAAGAATTTTCATTTTAAACAAACAATTCAAGTGATAGTTTTCCACAATAAAGGCTTGGGAACCATTTAAACCTAAAGACAGTTGAAGTTAATGTTCCCTACTTCTAATTCTACAATGTGACTAGTATTGCAATATCTTATACTATATAACCTAAATTTGGATTGTTAAGGTTCTTATTTTGTTTAAAATAAAGTGATTCTTTATCCATTATTACCATATATTTAAGATGAGAGTTGAAATTAATCAGTATTTCCAGATGGCAGTTTGGCAGTCTATATTCAGAATCTGAAAAATCGTTAGTTGTAACATTTGACCTAGTAATTACAGAAAATCATCATATAGAAATAATCCAAAATATGTTCAAATCACATTATCAAAAACAGAAAAAAAATTAAAAAGCAACCTACATGATGAGTAACATAAAATGAGACCTAAGGAGGGTTACATGAAATCTGCTGGTGGTAGATATAGTGGGTGGGAGAAAGCAAAGCAGGGAAATCTCTGGGATTGGATAAAAAGTAAAATGGTGAGACAGACTTCTTTTTCATTAGTGGGTACAGCATAGTTGATAACATTTACAGCACATAGAGGTAAATTAAAATCTATCTATACTATATTTTCTTCAAATTTATATTTTGTGAATTTTAATTTACATTTATGTTTACATTTAATGACATGGAAAAATGGTCTAAAAGTATAATTTAAAGAAAAGTTATGGATTTGTAGATGATCTCAATAGTGTACAAATATATAGCCCCAAGCCTAAAAATTTGGAGTAAATACCAGAAAATTTTAATTGTAAATAAAAACTTATAATGAGGAAAGGCTAATCTATTCAACAAATCATGCTGGGAAAACTGGATATCCATATATATATATATATATATATATATATATATATATATATATATATAATTAAATTGGACCCCTAAATTTCCCTATATAAAAAAATTACACCAAAATGGATTAAAGACTTAAATGTTAAAACCAGAAACTAAAACTCCTGGAAGAAAACAGGGAAAAAGCTTCTTAAATTTGGTCTTGACAATGATTTCTTGGATATGGCACCAAAAATACAAGCAAAAATGAAACAAAAATAAAGAAGTGGGACTACATTAAATTAAAAAAAAAAATAAACAGCAAAAAAACGTTAATAGAAAAAAGGAAACAATCAACAGAATGAAAAGGCAACCTATGGAATGGGGGAAAATATTTGTAAACCATATATCAGATAAGGAGTTAATTTTCAAAAAAACTGGGATGCCAAAAAAATGTATACAAGTGGACTCTGTTCAATGTTGCTCAAGCAGTAGTTTGCCGTAATCAGAACTGCCTGGATGCTGATGCTAACCACTTTGACCACCTCTTATAATTGCAGAAATCAAATGTGACTTGTATTCATCTTTCGTTCATCAGTTTATATTCAGTATTACAATTTTAATACAGTTTTCCTTTCTTAAAATTTGTATACATTTTTTGGTGCAGTTTCTGTGTATAAGGTACTCTCACAAGTCAATGGCAAAAAAACAAATAACCTGATTAAGAAATGGGCAAAAGACTAGAAAAAGACATTTCTCTAAAGAAGATATGCAAATGACTGAGAGGTATATTAAAAGATACTCAACATTATTAATTATCAGGGAAATGTAAGTCAAAAGAACAATTACTTCATACTTGCTATGATGAATATTATTAAAATAAATAAATCTATAAGTGGTGTTGACAACGTAGAGGAGGCTGGTACATTGGTGTGAATGTAAAATGATGCAGCAGCTAGTTAAAACAGTATGAAGATTTCTCTAAAATTTAAAAGTAGAATACCATAATATCCAGCAATCTCACGTCTGGGCATATACCTAAAATAACTGAAATCAGAATTTCAAAAAGTTATCTGCACATTCATGTTCATTGCAGCACTATTCACAATAGCCAAAGTATGGACACATCCTAAATGTCTATCAACAGATGAATGGATAAAGAAAATGTGGTATATACATGCAATGGAATAGTACTGAGCCTAGAAAGAAAGAAAGAAGGGAAGGAAGGAAGGAAGGAAGGAAGGAAGGAAGGAAGGAAGGAAGGAAGGAAGGAAGGAAGGAAGGAAGGAAGAAAACGAAAGAAAGAAATCCTGCCTTTTGTGATGCCATGGATGAACTTGGGAGACTAAGTGAAATAAGCCAACCACAGAAAAACAAAGACTGCATGATTCCATTTATACCATATGAGTTACCTAAAATAGTCAAACTTGTAGAACTAGAGAATGCAATAATGTGCCAAGGGCTGAAGGATGGGAGAAGTGGAAAGTTGTTATTTAATGAATATAAAGTTTCAGTTATACTAGAAGGATAAGCTCTAGAGATCTGCTGTATGACATAGTGCCTATAGTTAACAATACAGTATTTTGCACTTCTGAATTTACTAAGATTCTTACAACAAGAAAAACAAAAAACAAAGGGATGCAAAGAAACTCTGAAAGGTGTTGGCTATGTCTATCACCTTAATTGCGGTTTGCATGTGTACAAGCTCATTAAATTGTACACATTAAATATGTGTAGTTCTTTGTATATCAGTTATAGCTCAATAAAATTATTACAACAAAAACACTTTCAGCAGAAAAGATTTTGTTTTTATTTTACCTAAATACAAAAGAATAAATAAGTATTATGGATGATATAATTAGAAATCATTTCGATATTTAAGTCTTTTATTTTTTTTTCCTTTCTCTTTTTGCCAATTATTGTTCACTGAGGTTTTGTCTATGTACTTGTCAGTCAAAACATTTGTTTTGAGTACATACACAATGTTCCTGAAAGAAACATTTATCTCTGATGACTTTAGGAGCAAATAAATGGTTTAGTAGAAAAAATTTCAATGCTAAAGAAAGACTTCTAAGTATAATGGACCAAACTGAACTCTGAATACAGTTTTTAAATATTGGGAAAATGAGAAGGGAGTAAAGAAATCCTGAAGTAAGTAAACTTAAGAATTCACTTTAGATACATAAAATGTAATTCATTTTATAAATATTTTCCTACTGGGGTTAGGCACATTTATCAATTAGTTTTTAATTATTACATGTCAAGTAAATTATCTAGATCAACTAGTATGAACCAATTTGCTTATCTTAATATGTCTATATCTCTACTATAACAACATGGTAATCCCTATGCATTTGCATATCTGGCTCTTTAAATTAAAATTAAAATTAAATTTAATAAATAAAAAAAATGAGTTCCTCAGTCATACTAGCCACATTTCTAATTCTCAATGGCCACATGTGACTTGCAACTACAGTATTTGACAGTGCAGATATGGAATATTTCCATCATTGCAGAAAATACTATTGGAGATCACTTTTCTTAAACATCCATGATGAAATTACTTCAATGACAACAAAAAAAATTCAAAATTTCCTGAATTATGGTGGAACTGCTTTAAATTTACATTTAAAAAGTAGATGAGACAAACTAGATTTGCAAACTGCACTGATCAATTACTTGTTTGCTTTCAAATTCGTATAACATCTTTCCCCTTTCCACCGGTAACTCAGAGAATTGCATTTAGCAGGATCCCTTATCTTTAGCATGGGGTTAGGGTTGGCCAGAATATGTAGTTTCATTGCTTTATTGAATACCTTGCTGTGGCTGCATCTTCTCTCTCCCTCTGGCTTCAGCAGATTGGGTCCACATGATCTCAGTCCTGCTGTGGAATAGAGTCCACCTGCTATGAGTGTAGTTCTCTCTTGATGACCTCAGCTCTCTACCCTAGTAACAGCACCTCCATCTTTGTCTCTCAGCTCTAAGTTAACAGCTTTCTGCCCTTGTGATTCTCTATAGAGTATCCTACTGTCTCGTTTTACTGTCTCGTTTTTTCTTCTCAGCTCGTTCAAAACTTGTTTAACCAATTCCCTTTATTAAATCCCTCCCCCATTTTTTCTCTTTACTTTTTGAAAAACTAGAGTGATTTCTATTTTAATAGCTGAATCATGATTATGAATAAATTATGAAATTTTGTTTTGAATAAGCCATGTGCTTTGGAATAACACCTTATTATGCAATGTTCTCTAGGCAAAAAACACTGAATGGTAGAAAAATGAGCTGCTTAAAATAAAGGCAATCTCAGTGTATTTTTACTTTGTTGGTGGAATAAGAAAAAACTTTGAATTATTCTATTCAACAACAACAACAACAGCATAAGTGTGGTTTCATGTTGAGGTTCAAAATAGAAGTTATAATGACTAAAATTTCCCAGAAATCATTTCTGAATCCCTTAGGGAGGTCTTTCAGCTAAAGTCTATTTCAGTGTTACCATTTATGAAGGAAAAAAAAAAAGATGTTAATTATATGAAAAATAAAATTTGTTTGCATTTTTTTCCATAAAAAAGATTCTGAAATTAACGTGTTCTTTTCATGAACAACACATTCAGTGGCAAAACATTTGAATATTCTCATTGTGATTCATTTGAAGTCATTCTAAGATGGAAATTGGGGATAATTACAAAAGGGAAAAAAATCCTCACAGACATTTAGAACAATGATAAAGTATTGCTTCTATTAGATGTAATGGTTTGTGAGGAGTTTTGTAATTGTAGCAAGGTTTATTTGGGTTAAAAAACTAAATTAAAGCAAATTTCAGATAAGGCTAAAAAGTACTTTTCATTAACAATCTGTTCTTATTTTTTTAATATAGTGTTTATTTCCCACTAACTTTTTTTCTGACCATTTTCAAATTTCAGAGTCTTAATGTCATATATATATATATATATATATATATATATATATATATATATATATATTAACTTCCAGGATCTTTGGGTGTGCTCTACACCCACATGCTTATCCAGAAAAAAATTAATATGAAATTTTGGATGTGTTTTCAATTTTCAAATCTGTTACTGTGCATTTTGTTGACTTCTGATGTGACTATATATATATAAATAAAATATATATATAGTTGTTGTTTTTAACATTCTCATTCCCACTAGTTACTGCTGTATTTCTTAAATGACACCAAGTGTCAGAAAAAGTGTACCTTCTGAAGTGATTCCCAAATATACTGAGCATGTTATGTTTTTCTTTAAATATATTCCAAACCTCTAGTTCCAATCCTTTCAAATTATTTTCCCTCCTATACCCAACCTTCATACTGTGTTTCTCCAAAAATAAGACGTAGCTGGACAATCAGCTATAGTGTGTCTTTTGGAGCAAAAATTAATATAAGACCCAATCTGATTTTAATGTTATATAAGACCGGGGCTTTAATGTAATATAATATAATATACATATTATGATACTGGATCTTATATTAATTTTTCCTTCAAAAGATGCATTAGAGCTGATTGTCCAGCTAGGGCTAGGTCTTATTTTCGGAGCAACACGGTAATTGCTAAATGAATAGGACTTTGTGATATTAAATCTGTGTGGTAAGACATACAAGTTGGTCAGAAGTCAGAGAATCTCAGTTCACAACTCGGATCTTTATTGAGCAAATCATTAATATTATCTCATCCTTGGAATGAGGCTACAGCACTAGGTGAACACTAAAGTCCTTTTTACCTTTAGATGTCTATGATTCTATATGACTGTGGGGACAGAGTCCCAGAGAGCAGTTTCCAAGGCTCTCGGCCTCACATGGAAAGGTGCTGGGTGGGGTAGTAGGTGGCCATCAGCTGTGACTAGTTGGCCATCAGCTTTAACCAGGTAGCCACTGGCCACTGATATAACTCCCGTGGCTGAGCGAGCAAGCGTGGATTGCAGCTACCTAGTGGGTTGGTTGGTTGGCAGAGAAGAGGATGGCAGGCTGCAGATCATGTGTCTCCTGCTTCCTGTGTATCCAACCCAGCTGTTAGCGAGACTATAGTGGTATGACTCCCCTATCTATGGCTCCGTGGGTGTTGCTTTTTGGCCTCACCACATCCTGCGTTCTTGTGCGGGGAGCAGGAGCTGAGACCCTGCATGACAATGACATTAATAGAAAAAGATTAGTTACACTTAGTATTATTTAAAAACACATTTTCTTTGAGAAACTGAAGTCAATTGATAATGATTCAGTACAGCAAGGTGAGTGAGATCATGGACTCGGGTTCAAGATTAACTGCACTCAAATCCTCATTGTACTGACTTACAATGAGACTGAGAAATATGCTTAACCTCAGTTTCCTAATCTGTTTAATGGGGATAAAAAAATTATTCGTGTGTGTGTGTGTGTGTGTGTGTTATGGAGAGAGAGAGAAAGACAGAGAGAGAAAGATAGAAAGAGAGAGAGAGAAAGAATTAACTGGATTAAATATAATACAATTGGAAAAGTGACACAAGTGTGTATTATATAAATTAAATAGTCATAATTATTACTTTAATTATTCAAAAAATGTGAATATGTGGCCTGTTACTAGGGTATTGTGCCAGTGAACATATGCAAATGGAAGTAATATATGTATACAGGCATTACACTTTGATTTCAACTTTCACTTATAAAGGGAGCATGATACATACGAGGTTGGACAATTAAGTTCTCAAACTCATCCTAAAAAAAGTGCTACATACCTCATGCTGAGTATTACTATGGTCACCTTCGAGGTACTCCCCTTAGGAAGCTATGCACCAACGCCAGCACCTAGTCCATCCTTCTAAGCAATTTTGGAATTCTTTTCTGAATGGCCATCAGAGCTGTCTTCGTATTACTCTTGATGTCCTGAATGTCATCCAAATGTCTTCCTTTCAATATTTCCTTTATCTTTAGGTAAAGAAAGAAGTCATTGGGGGCCCAATCAGGTCAGCAGAGAGGGTGTTCCAATCCAGTTATTTGTTTACTGGCTAAAAACTCCCTCACAGACAGTGCTGTGTGAGCTACTACACTGTCTTGATGCAAGAGCCATGAATTGTTGGCAAAAAATTCAGGTCGTCTAACTTTTTTAAGCAGCCTTTTCAGCACTTCCAAATAGTAAACTTGGTTAACTGTTTGTCCAGTTGGTACAAATTCATAATGAATAACCCCTCTGATATCAAAAAGGTTACTAACATCGTTGCAACAAGTCTGTGAACTTAATTGTCAGATCTCGTATATTTAGAGTATAACAGTTGGCAGAGTTATCAATGTTATAAGTATTATAATAGTAGATCAAGGGAAAGAAAAGATAGTGATAACTGATTATCAGATCATTCAATCAAACAAAATCTTATAAAGAAAAATTGAAACAGAGGTTTGAATGGTATCCCCTAATTAATAAGGGTTAGGCACGCTGGTTAATGTGAAAAACATGGGACATAAAGAAACAAGCTGTGTACAGCTGACATAAGCAGGGCATGGAACTAGGGGAGACTATGGGAAGATGACTTGTAACACTTGTTGTGTAATCTAGCTCCCAGGAAGTCAACATAGTAAGGGCAGAATCTGACTCATGCGTGGAAATGAGAGTCCTTTTCTATGATATTTGTAAAGGGAATCTACACAGAAAAGTCCATCTCTCATCTTGAGTGAATTGACTATAAAATTTCTGTGTGGGAGCTATTGGAAGTCATGTCTCCTACATAGCTTGAAGAAAAATTTAATGTGTAGAAATTAAACCAGTCTCAAAGAGAGAATTGCTAAAGATTGAGAGGGAAAAGGTATCATTTTTAAGTCCTGATAACCATGTTCCTGAATTTTACCTCCATTACAGTTGCATTTATAGTACATTTTCCTATTTCTTTAAGCTATTTCAAGTCCAGTCTCTGCTATTTGAAAGAAAAAGAATCCTTATCAGTACATTAGATACATGCAGAATTGTTTATTCAAGAATAACCTTTTAGACAATAATTAAGAAAATAATTGTCGTTATTAAGGTACACCTGGGTAGGGTTCCAGGAAACAGCCTCTGAGATGTAGGTTGTGCAATTGTTTATTAGGAATTATTCTCAGGAGCAAGACTTATAAGTAGGAGAGGAAAGCATGTTGGAATAAAAGAGAAGTTGAGCTTCATTGTAGTCTCAGTATTAACTTCTACTGATCGCATGGGAACGTATCATTTGATGGCTTTCACAGGACTTACCCCAGGTCAACCAGTCATTGTATGCAGGCAGTGACTTTTGGTTGAGGGCCCTTCCTGGAGAAGGATTCATCTATGAGCTATAATATTAGTACACAAATGCTGCAGGCTGATGGGGAAATCAGTGCCTAAGTCCTGAAGCAGGGAGTTTGGGCAGTAAACCACAGCATCCACTATGTGGCATTCAGTGGCATTTCTAGTTTTTATTTAATTTCTCTTTGCTAATAATTTTAAGATAATTTTAATTAGCAATACATCTGTCCTGTGTGATTCTTAGCCTAGTATAACCAAATGTGAAGGGAGAAGGGGTCAACATTCTACTATCAAGAGAAAAAAACAATTAATTCTCTCTAGGGGATAGTTTCACTTTTATGTCTCAGAATCGGAGATGTGATATACATAGAGATGCCAAATATTTGGCATATCCAGTGTCTAATTAATTGATATCACCTGAACCTGGGTCATTTGTCAAAGCCCTTTGTTTATGTTTTTTCGTTTAATTTTTTCTCTAAAGTGCCTGAGTTCAGTGCTCAGTCTTCTTATTTTGGAAGAGCTAATGGATGCCATATTTCTTGTGTTCATTTATGTTTCAAATGTTAGTTGTCATATATTTGGATGTAATTTTGGTTGGATGAGTACTGTTAACTACATTTTCCTCAGTCTCAGAACTTAGAGGAAACTGATCATAGTCTTTTGAACTTGAACCTTACTCTGGCGAAGTCTGAGTGTGAAGTCACTGTTTTTTCATCTTTTAGTCAGTCTGCCTAGTTGTCTACACAATTCTTTATATTTGAAGTTTAGTGAGTTAGCTTGATGTTAATAATTCTGCATCAACTTTTCATGAAATGCAATATAAACTTTCATATATTAACTATTTAATTAATCCACCCATTCATCTAACAAATATTAGAATTGTTCAGTCAGTAAATATACCTGTTACATGATGGGAATGTACAAGTTAATGCATATACCACAGTGAACAGGATAAACAAGATTTTTAAAATTCATTTAGCTTGCAATATATTGATAGAGTTATAGAATTTTAGTTAATAGTGAGTGCTACGAAGGAAAATAAGATGAAATATGTTACACATGGAGGTTAAAAAGTCCTTTTCAAAGGAAAGATTAATTAACTGAAGCAAAAATGAATTATAAAGATTAACCTAACGGTTATTCCCACATGCTAAATTAAAGTTTATTAGCACGATATTTTCTAAATACCTTAAGACTTTACATATTTACAAGTAAATATATAGCTGTATTGTTAAATTTTCTTTAGTATTTTAAAGGTTGTTTTCTCTTAAATATTCATGTTAATGAATGATCTGATTATGCAGTATGTACTTAAAAGAATATTTTATCAGGATGTTTTCTAGAAGAGTTCATTCACTGGTTAAGGTTTCACATTAACGAGAATGATATTCCATCTATTTCAATTATGAAATTTAATTAACCACTAAATTAGCTATATGCAAACCGTGGATCCCCATCCAATGTTTCTACCACCCATCCTTTAATTATTTGCTTGTGGGTCTTAAATTTCTAACCTTATACTTTGTTATCACAGTCCCCTAAAACTTCCTCTAGTCTATTATGTCTTCTCTTACCGCCATCTCTCCTGCTCTGCTCTTTCTTGATTTAAGATCTTTGAACCTATTCTTTCAACCTGCTTTACCTAGCTAACTCCAATTCATAATTTGGTTTGCTGTTTAAATATTATTTCCTAAAAGAAGCTCCCCATGACCAGCACTAACCTTGCAGCTTTCTGTTATAATTCTTAGATTAACTTTTGCTTCAAAACAATTATCAATTTTTAAACAAATACTTGGAAGAATCAACATAGTTATAATGACCATAGTACCCAAAGCAATATACAGATTTAATGCAGTCCCCATCAAAATCCCAATGGCATTTTTTTAAAGAAATAGAACAAAATCATCAGATTTGTATGGAACCACAAAAGACCCTGAATAGCCAAAGCAATCCTAAGAAAAAAGAACAAGGCTGGAGGTATCATACTCCCTGACTTCAGTTTGTACTACAGGACAACAATAATCAAAACAGTATGATATTGGCAGAAAAGAGACACACAGACAAATGGAATAGAATTGAGAACCCAGAAATAAACCCACATAAATAATTTATTTTTACATTTAATGTTTGCATTCCTCCTTAGACTATCGTGGCTATGTCTGTCTTAGTGACAGATGAAAGCCTAGTGCTAGCACATAGAAGACACATAATACTTGTTCAATATAGGAGGAATTAATTAGGATAAGGAGTGAGTGAGAGGGTAGAGGGGGAATGTGGCAGTGAAGACCATGAGTATGAGAATGGATGCCAATGTTCTTCTATGAAAGGAAAACATAAGACATAATATGAGGATTACAGGACACTGTGGAGTCAAGAAATGTTTCATTATTTGAGATTTGAATAGGTTGTATGTACTGGAATATTATGATTATTAAATTGTTTTAGTGCAAATAATATCATTGTGATCATATAATTGCTGGCAATGGACTAGACCTTAGAAATTTAGTATAAATTAATAATTTGATTGAGAAGGATATTCAGTCCAACTGAAGTAAATAATTCTTAATTTTTAATAGATTTATTAAAAAACTAACATGCATGGATAATGCATTGCTTACATGATATTGAAGTATTCAAGTATTGATATTTTCATAAAAAGAAATTGTAGTAATAGTGCTAAAATATATTAAAGCTTGCATTTTCAAAATAGGCATACTCTTAAGTGGGGCTGCTAAACTAATGATTATGTTTTGGTTCCTGAAAACAATTAATATTTCAATATTCACTGTTATTTGTTAAGAATACATTTAGTATAAGTAAATCTTGTATATCTCTTACTGACGATGTACTTATTCACTTATATTAATATAACTTTTTGCTATTGTTTAGTTTGATAAATATAGTTTAAAAATTAATTTCACTTGTTTCCAATTCATGAATCTTTTATGTGAATACACAGGTGACTCATGTTTAACTGTGTCTTTTTTTTAATAAACAGGGTTAATTCAGATGTAATCTGAGGGGACTATAGAAATAATGCATACAAAGGACCTTCACATCTTTGAAGAAAACCATCCACATAAAAGTAAAATGCTTGTTACTTTGATACTTATACACTGAAATATATTATTTACATGTGGGGGTCTCAAGAGTATAATATGTCTATTATATTATTTTTCAGAGGCAGTAACTTTTTGTTTTTCATCTTTGTTGCAATAATAGTAGAACTTTTTGATGTTTAAAAAAGGTGGAATTGTTTGTTTTTTCTGCAGTAATAAAACCTTATTTTATTGCCTATTCTGTTTCACAACAATAATTATGACTTTGAAACCCTCCTGGCATTTTGTAAGTAACTGAACGAATAAAACCATGTCAACTTTTCTGTTGATTGTAAAATTCTAGTACTTGAAAGTTGTTCGTGAGGGACTTTAAAGCTCAGGAACTTTATGATGGGAAAAATATAATGTAGTTCTTCAGCAGTGTTTCAGATATGACCCAGGACAGTATGATCAAAATTATTAACTACCTCAATGATAGTTATACATAAAAAATATATATGTGGAACTATAACTAAAGCTATGTAAAGCCATTTTGTGTATCATATCCCAGGAAATGTAATTGTTTTTTCTGTGATGCTGTGTTCGAGATATGGTCATAGTTTGTAAGTAAGATTACCAGAATTATTTGTAAGTGAATTAAAATTGAGAGTTATCTTAAGTGTAGGTTTGTTGTTGTTTTTTTGCTTTGTTTTGTTTTCTTGTTGTTTTGTTTTGTTTTGTTTTAAGATAAACCAATCATTTTCAAACGCACTGTAGCTGGGTCCAAGCATATTCTTAAAACTCTCCCAGTGATTCTGATAGGCAGAACCTCTCCTTTAAATAGATATAATTTGTTTACATTATCTAGGATGTTGCCTCATGCATAGTAAGCAAATACTTACTATTCATAATTAATGCCAATGATTATAATTACCATTTTGTCATATCCTGGGACAAATTGCCTGGTGCGAGGATGTGCACAAACTGGTCCTGTTTACCAATATGGTTTCAAAGTGTGAATTTGGTCCTCAAATCCTAGTAGCCCCCACCTGAAAATGATATTCAGACAATAAGCAATACTCAAAAGTAATGAAGTATTCTTTACTAACATCTGTGCTAGTACCCCATTGTGCCACAGTACAGGGCATCTCTCGTAAATCTTGCCAGGATCATGACATAAAGCAGTTCTCCATCAACTTCAGGTGACTTAATCTATGGTGCAGACCTTGAGCTTCTTCCTTAATCAGTGGCATGGATTTGGATGCCCAAATAAATTGTCCCAAGAAAGCAAAGCCTGTCTTAGAAGCCTGGACCAGAATATGAGAGACAGAGTGGAATGTTTGCTCTTTTCTTTATAAAACAATATTATTCTCCACTCTTAAACCTGGCTTAAAGACTGTGCTGGTCTGGGCTAATTGATTTAGCAAGTCTTTTGTCCCTGGAAAAGAAGTCAGAGTGAGATATGAGTCCTGCAGAGGGAGAAGAGACCAATGTCAAACCTAATTACAGAAAAAGTAGAAGTCAGCTTACATTTTAGTTCCACTTAATTGTTGTAGCTTTTGTTTACTTTGGAGACAATGTAGGAAATGAAAATCATGCAAAGAAGGCTTCAAATCCTACCTCTTCCAATTATTAGAATCTACTTTTTAAAGAATTGTATGTCAGTTAATCCCGCTATCCATTCATAAATTGATTGTAATATTAGTCATTTTAGGAATTTGATAAGAATCAAAAAAGATACATGGATTTCAATAAGTGGTCCATAAATTATTTACCTGCATTAACAATAAAACGGTTTCACAGTCAAATATGTTTGAGACACACTATCTTTACTTCATTATTTATCCGATGCTTTAATATGCACTGTAAATCTCCAGAGGAGGATGTGGCAGGATTTTTTCCTAAAGTGTTTATCTATAGGACTTCTTTTCTTAAAAAGCATTTCAAGGAATTAATTATTTGTTGAAAAACCTTTGAGAAATATTGGGTAAGGCATAATAAGTGACTAAGAAAGCACGTAATGTAATAAACATTTTGTACTACGTGATTTGTGAAAATGCATATTTTGTGTTAACTATACTTTATGTTATGTGGTTGAAATGGTTGAAATGGTAACACTTGCATGAGATATATAAATTACGTGAATTTGATATTTCAGAAAAAAAGTGGTGGGCCCCAGAGTTCCACCAGAAAAGAGCAGTGGGGTATGAAACAAAGGGATGAAAAGTCTATTAATCTGAAGGTCTCTTAATCTGAGTTTGATAAAACTTGCAGGAGAAAAAAAAAGGGCATGGCTCTTCATCAATCAAGAACTTAAAACTAGAGTTTTAAGAAAGAGCTGGATTAAAATTAGGCTACAAATGAACACCAAAGAAGGAAGGAAGGAACAGAGGGAGGATGGGAGGGAAGAAAGGAAGGAAGGAGGGTCAGCCCTGGGACACAGGCAGTGAGATATTAGATGAAGAATTACATGGGTGACTGAGGAAAATGAAAAAAAAATATTCCAGAGCCAATAAATATCTCTGCAAAGTCTTCGTAAATGTTGTTCTCTTAAGTTGAAACTCTTGTTCTATTGATGCATACCGTTTATTACTGGAAAATCCTCGTACATGCGGTAAAGTAATAGCTATGTCTAGAGAGACTATACTGTGACTACCGTTAAAGACTAGAGAGAAACCTTCCAGTTTCTCAAGCAGTTGCAGTTGTGTATATAATTTTAAAAAGAAAATAATAATAATAATAATAATAATAATAATAATAATGCAGAGAACCCCCTTCATCAAATGCCCAAGATGTTTCTTTCTGGTGACTTATATTCCACCTTCACTGGGGAATAGTTAATATTTTTGTTTCCTTACTTCTTATAATATCCCATAAATTAGGTATCAAAAAGCAGTATAAATTATTTAAAGTTATTAATTCCTTAGTGTTTCTATTCCTCCACCTTTATACTAGAGTAATATTTAATCACAAAAATCATATTCTAGAATATTAGAGATTAAAAAAAAATCACATGAATGTAAACTCTTTATTGTAACCAAATCTAGGTTAAAGGAAAAGTAGATCTTTGAGATCTGGCTTTAAAAACTGCTTGCTAGTATTATATGGCCTCATCTACACCTGCTGCTGAGGGATTTCACAATCCATTTCCCACTTCACTCTGTGTAACCTGAGTGAGCATAATTTTAGTGATGTTATAACTAGAGTGTTTTGATGAATAAAAAGATATTCTAAAGAGGAAAAAAAGAAAACCTATGATCCACAAGGAAGATCTGCCAAATACTATTTAAAGTGCTAGCATTTCTCATCCAGAAACCAATGTAAACTAAAATATAGATGACTTTATTCATGTTCCATTTGATAAAGTTTCTTAATTCCACAAGGCAAGAAATACTGGATTGACATTTAGTTCTGCAGTTAGAGAAAATATGGTATCGTGTAGGGGCAGGTAAAATACTGTCGCAGTGTACAATTTTATATCATTCCTCCAAAAGTCTATGAGATAAATGTCACTGCTAATTGTGCAGTTAGACCTCAGGGGTCAGACACTGGAGGTTTCTGATGTGACAAACCACGCACAGTTCAGGATTAACCGTAGGAAATGCTAAATGTATTTGATTTTCCTGTGAAGGAAGTAAAAAGATCCATTGCTTGTGGACTAATGGAATTTTAAAATATTGTGTAAAAATTCAATTACATGAATACTTTGTGTTAGATATATAACCAATATCTTTATACCAGGATGGTTGTCAGAAGTAAGAGAAATTGATCTTGTTTATAAGATTTTCCAGTGCAATAATGTGGACATAGGGATTGGAATTTCCAACAGTGGATATTGGGGTGATATTTCGATGGCCTCTTTAGCTCAAAATGCTGCAGTTCCAACAACTGTTTGTTGAGCCAAGTGAAACTCTGTAAAAGGGATATTTCAAAGGGGGCTCTATAGCTGGACTTAGTCCCGTGGGACTGCCCCATTTCTGTCTCTTCAACCTCACTTCAATTTGCTTGCTTCTTTGAGAAGGATCCCCCACTAATGAGACTCCTCTTTATGGGCAGGCAAATGAAAGCAGTTCCCTTTAATCCTGTGTTAAGCAGGAGTACACGGCTGTGTCCTGACTCACAATTAAAGCATGAGAAGGAGAGAAATCTTTGCTGGGTGTTTTCTAACTCTGATAGACTCTACTTCTGAAATACAATTAGTTCTTCCAGTTTAATAGCCTTGGCTCTTTGTATCTGCCTGCAGCAATATTTTCAAATACAGATTGACTGGTAATGAGGCTCACTGGTGATGCTATTTGATATTTTCCCCATAGGCAGCTCTACCATATATCATATGGGCATGAGGGCAGAGCTAGAAGGCACACAGTTGCTTACCCAATTCCATTGTGGACCTTTATTAAATCTGTTTCTGTAGTTGTAGGTCTTGTTACATGGAGTGGCTTCCACAAGTCACCACATGCAATGCTTGTGATAATTTTTCATTCATTGTGTCTCAGCTCCAAATCCACTTATGATTGCAAAGATGGATCTAAGCCCTTTAAGTTCTTTTCCTTTGTCAGCTGGCATGGTGTAAATCTTTGTCAGTAGATAGTGATGGAGATAAATACAGGAAGAAGAGCACTTCATTCCTTAGTGGTATCAATACTTTCTTCCCAAGCTCCTGTAGCACATTAGGCTTTGTCAGGATCCACTCCTATGATGTGGACAGTTTGCTAGTACCTGGCTCTGCAACACAAGCAGCTTCGCTAGCCCCTCGCTTCTGCACTGAGTGAGCAGTGCACCCAGCTCCTGCAGCACAGGCCGCTTCTCCAGTGCCCAGCTCCTATAGTACAAGACAGGCATCGGCACCCAGAGACCAGTAGCTTCCCCTGGCTCCCCACTCCAGCAGTTTCATAGTGGATGCCTTTGATGTGACATGACTTTCTGTGGCAACATAGAGAACGAATTTCAAGTAAGTTTCACTGGTGCAGCAACACCGCTGCTCTTCTGCCATCCAGTGAGGAATGGCCATTCATTTGCCAACAAGGTCTAGATCTCAGCCCTAGGGTCTCTTCTTTAGGTGCTCTATTTTAGCTTAAGGGGTACTGCTACTCCTTATACCTGCTATGCTTATATTCTTATATTAGTTCATCCTAGCCATAATGGTTAATTTTGTGTATCAACTTGGTTATTCTATATTGACCAGTTGTTTGGTCAAACACTGCTCTAGGTGTATCTGTAAAAGTATTTTAAAATCTAATTAACATTTACGATTAATTGACTTTAAGGAAAGCAGATTGTTCTCCATAATGTGAGTGGCTGGGGCTCATCTAATTAGTTGAAGGCTTTAAGACGAGATGACTGAATTTTCCTGGAGAAGAAGTAATTCTGCCTGAGTTTTCAGTCTTCAGATTCAAAACTGCAACAATTCTTACTGGAATCTCCAGCGTGTGGGCTAGCCATACAGGTATTGTGTTTGGTACTCTCTACAACCTGATGAGCCAATTCTTTAAAATAAATCTTCCAGTGACTTCCTCTTTCTATCCTATTTATTCTATTTCTCTGGAGAACTCTAACTAATACACACTAATCAATCCTTCAAATCCCTTGCTTGAGTTAATAATTTCTCTTAAACTTTCTCAATGCATGTTACTGTGTGGTTTCTGTCTCCTGATTGCACCCAACTAATGCAATGCTCTTGCCAATATACTGGCAGCCTAGAGATCTATGAGAGAAGTTTCTGGTGAGAGGGTTGGGATCCTAAAAGACACCTTTAAGTCTCAAGAGGTGTTTCACATGTTTCCTCTATATCCATCCCTGTTTATGTTTTTCTAGGTTTTTGGTCATCTAGGGTTAGAGGTGATGTGAGTGGGTATGGGCAACATAAAACCAAAATCATTACCTAAAACAATCAGGGTTACACATATGCTTTAAAAAGGTAATTGTAGTTATACAGTTATTGTTTCTGACATGTACCATTTTCCTGATTTTTATTGTGAATACTTTTGAAACATAAGAGAGAAGGACATCATATTCTAATCATGTAGATAAATAGAAATCATCAAAAGTGGTAAAGTAATAGAAGAGCAGCTCATAATCAGAAATAAATACCGAATAACTCACAATTTGGAACAAACATGGGGAATAGAAAAAAAAAAAACACTTTGTTTTTCAATTTTTAAAGAGGTAATTCTGTAGGAAAAGCAACTTAAGAGTTACCTCATTCTTTTTTACCCATTTAATATGCCTCCCAGTAAGCTGGAAATCTCCTTTTTTTTCTTTCTTCTTCTTCTCCTTCTCCTTCTCCTTCTCCTCCTCCTCCTCCTCCTCCTCTTCCTCCTCCTCTTCCTCCTCCTCTTCCTCCTCCTTTTTTAAAATCACCTCTCTTAATTCACTATATGAAATAATTCACCAAGTTTGATACCTGTTAGCACAAAAATATGTTTTGAGTCAATTCACTTCTCTCTAATTTACATGTATTACACCAATCCTTCAGTTTTTAGCCTTAGCTAATTCTCTGTCATTTCTCCCCTGGATTACTGCATTGGTTTCCTAACATCCTCCCAGATTTCATTATTGCTTCCACTAGTCCAATTTTCATAATCAGTCCAAGTGATTTTGAAAATGTCAATAGTATCACAACTTTCCACCTTTAAACTCATTGATAACTACCATGCTTTGGGAAATAAAATCTAAATTATTTAATTTGAAGTAAAACAGAAACAGCAAAAACTAACGTTTATTGTGCTTTTATCTTAAGCCAGGAACTTTTCTAAGTTCTCTGAATATATTAAGGTGTTTTCTTTTTGTTTGTTTGTTTTTTCGTGAAAACTTCATGCTTAATATTATGTAGATATTATTTCATAAATTTGTTTCATAAAAAGTAGGCACAAGAAGATTAAACAATTTGCCCATACAACTAATGACCGTTACTGTCAGAATTCAAGCACAGTCTAACTTCAGAATTGACCATGTTAATCTGCATGCTTTACCCGGATTATTGCTCAGCATAATTCTTCATAGGCATCTCATTGGGCTCTCCCACTTACTCCGAATGCGCTAACCTCACTGGTGTTTTAATATTTCTACAATAGTTCAAACTCCTTGCCTTTTCAAGTTTTTCCACATGCTGTTTCATCTCTCTGGTATGCTTTTCCTCCCACTGTCCACAGGATTATTTTTGCTCCTCCTTCAGGATTAAATTTAAAAGTCACTCCTCTAGAAAATGATAGGATCATTGCCCAATCTAAAATGGTCCTATATGTTACTCTCCCATAGGACGTGTACTTTTTATATATTGCATATATGATTACAATATATATTTTTCTCCATTTGATTAATTTCTTTTTTCTCAAGTAAAGTATAAGGACAAGGATTGAGTCTGTTTTGTTCACCAAAGGCTTTCCAGTGTTAAGGAATAAATAGTTTTTGGATTGACTGAACATGTGAGGAGTGGAGGCTGATCTCTTGATAGAAACTGAAGGGGTTCCCATCTGGCAGCTTCCATTATTTCTAAATATAGGATCTCTTTCTCAGTGAGGAATGGAAAAGAGTGAGATGTGTGAGAAACACGAGAAGGTTTACTACTCTGTTGCATGAGGTAAAGAATGAATATGTGGTCTTAGCAATCTGTCCCAGGATATAATTTATATATATATATATATATATATATATATATATATATATATGTAATATATATATATATAAGATATATATATATATATATTATTATATATATATGGTTTTTTTTTCTTTTACTTATCACTCATTTTTGGTGGTATGAGAAAGGAAAACACGATGGCAAGTATTCGAGTTTTGCCATGATGGGTTTAACATGGTTAAAAGGAAAAGACAGAGGTCAAGAAGTGACTATAAACTGAGGATCATTAGAACCGACACTGTATGTTAGGGGTGGAATGCAGGATTTAAGACAAGATAAGCTAATGTCTCAGTTATGTTATGAAACAGTTGTAATTGGAGTAGCTGGGCAAACAAGTGAGAAAGAGGAATGTTATGGTAAGTGTGGGATATTTGAACTCATGAAATTGGGGTGGGGGAGGCTGAGGTAAAATGGTGGTTGTCCTTGGAGAGAGAAAGTTGAAGAACTGGGGGTGAGTGGTGTGGTGAGTGGTCTATGTCGAAGTTGAAACCTCCCACCATGAAAAAGAAGTTGAGGTGGTGATAAAAACTGAGATAAAATAATTTTTCCAGTAACTTAATGGAACAGTAATCTGAAAGTAGCATCAGAGCAATTAAGTCATCAGTCTCAGCTCTGAATCAGGAGGATAAAAAAAATAAACTGCCTTGATTTTCACAGAGCTATATGACAATGGTCTTTAAGGTACATATAATTTTATGTATGATAAAGAAATGGAAGAACTCTCTGAGAGATGTCAAGACTATAAGTGGTGTGGTTAATTCGAGGATAAGAGTTGTGGAGAGCTGCTTTGGGGAGAGAAAGTAGAAAATGGGTTAGGTCAGTATGATTAAGAGTAGAGAATTGTGATGATAATAAAGGAGAAAATGCTTAACCGTTCATGAAAGGCATAGAATTTCACACTTTGTTTATTTCTCTAGGAAAACAGATATAATAGAAAGGATTAATTTCACCTTGATATTCTCTTGTATGATTATGAACAACTGAATTTAACATAATATAGGTGTGATACAGAATGTAAATAAATTCTTGTAGTTGTGACGTATGCTTTTTTCATAAACATAAATATTGGTGCTGCCATGTTTATGTGTGGGTCTGCACTTGGTGAGGGTAGCATAAAGACAAATTATCCTAAATGTATCAGATTGGCCCTCAGTGTAGTTTGGTTGCACTTTTACCATTTCTGGAATAGCAGGACACTCTCCCTGACCTTTCTCATTATCTGCCCAGCTTAAAGTCTGATGGTTCTCTAAAATATTCAAGGTTTTTGAAAACTTGTAATTTTTTTTAATATCTCACATAAAAAGTCATATTACTTTTCTGGTGTGATATATCACAAATGTTCCTGTTTTATTCTGTATTAACTATAAATTTCAGCTATCAGACAACATAATCAATCTATGCCTACAAAGCCATGGTCATTTTCTCACTCTCGTTCATCTTTTTTTTTCTTATGGCTAATCTCTTGGCCATCTACCATATCACACCTTATATTGAATCCACCTTTACTATCTCTTAAATCTCAATCCAAGTTCTTAAAATCCTTTTCTGGCATCCCAAAAGAGGAAGATTCAACCAAATATATCACGGCATGGTTGGTTTAGGACAATTGCTGCTATGGCTAGGTTTTAACTTCCTTTTTTGTTGTTTTGTTTTATAATTTGCATAGAGCATTATCTTTTATCTATTCTCCAAATATTAAATGAATTATGTATAATCCAATTGAAAAGTTATATAAATACATCAAGACATATATGATGAGTATGCACTATTATTTGATGTAAGTAGCATTGGACAAGAATTTTTTTTGTGTCTTATTGGAAGGGCTTTCAAGAAATCCAATATTATCAACAATACAAAGTATAATGTGGTAGTTTTAGATATGTTTTACATTATTAGTAAATATTCTGAAATCTCAGAGGTAGAAATTTAAAAATATAAACTAATTAATGATATATTATGAGGTATTTAATTTTATGTATGTATCTCTATATCTATCTATCTACCTACATAAAGGGTAAAAAATAAACATTATGTTGATAGTGAATATTTACATAGGAAAGAAATTTCAGTATAAGCCATTTATGATAAAACTAAATTTTTCATGCAATTTTGAAACACCAAATAAAATAATGCACTTTAGCATATTTTCAGAAATCAATGCAACATAAATGAAGAAAATAGAGCTTATTATTTTTTTCCAAAAGAGGCAGATACCTCTAGACAGAATGAGTGCTAATATCTTTTTTTTTTTTAATTTAAAACTATGAGCATAAATAAGACCACTTATTTTTCTGGACATAGGGAAGTGGTCAATAGTGAATGTTGAAAGATACACTATATTCATTTAAATGCTGGAACATTGTTTAAATTATGCATAATGAATTTAAATTACCTTCGTCCTGTCTCTAAAGACTAATATTGGAAGTTCCCCAAAACAATATGTAAAAATGTCTTCAATTTTCTATTGTCCTTCTAACTTCTAGTTACTTTTATACGCACGTTCAATCTGTGACAGTGATTCCAAGTACCAGAACCATAGGAATTGGGGATAATATGTGATCCTGCAACTTGTAACATTAGAGAATTTTTGGTATTTTCTATTTCACTATTTGAATACTGTATTCCTAAGATCATACGATTTTACTTCTTTAAAAATTCACAGCAACTTATAATCATATTCCTTATTAGTAATTAACTTTAGATCTTATTCACATGAATAATGGAGTAAGAACATTTGGTTAACAACTTGGTTTTTAATATGATACGATCTTTTGCCAGTTTATATACAGTGTTCCCCCTTATCCATGGTTTCTGTGTTTTCAGTTACCCATAGTCAATTGTAGTCCGAAAATACTCAATGGAAAATTAAAAAAATAAACAATTCATAAATTTTAAATTGCACACCATTCTAGTCAGTGTTATGAAATCTTACACTATCCCAATCCATCCCGATCGGGTTGTGAATGAATCATTCCTTTGTCCAGTGTACCCACACTGAATCTGTTACCCACCCCTCAGTTACTTAGTAGCCGTCTTGCTTTTCAGATCAACTGTCACAGAATCACAGTTCAGTGCTTGTGTGCAAGTTACCGTTATAGTAGCCTAAGGCTATGTTACAATGTCTTTGTCACTCACCTCACTTCATCGTATCACGTAGGCATTGTACAGTCTCACATCATCACAAGAGGGGTGAGTACAGTACAGTAAGATATTTTAAGATAGAGACCACATTCACATAACTTTTATTACAGTATACTGTTACCATTATTATATTTTATTATTAGTTATTGTCAATCTTTACTGTGACTTACTTATAAATTAAACTTTATCATATCTATGTATGTATAGGAAAAAACAGTACATGTAAGGTCAGTACTATCCATGGTTTCGGGCATCCTCTTGGGTCTTGGAACGTATCCCACGTAGAAAAGGGGGGACTACTGTACTCTTGAAATGCTTCTTAAGAAGGAAATCAGAACTCTACCTCAAAACAGTGCTGAGTGTATTGAAACAAGGAAATTCCCCGAAAATAAGACCTAGCTGGACCATCAGCTCTAATGCCTCTTTTGGAGCAAAAATTAATATGACCCGGTCTTATATGATTATATAATGTTATATTACATATTATATTATATTATATTATATCATATCATATAAAACCGGGTCTTATATTAATTTTTGCTCCAAAAGATGCATTAGAGCTAATGGTCCAGCTAGGTCTTATTTTCAGGGAAATACAGTGTAAGTGAAAACACAACACAAATTGCTTTCATTAGTAAACTTGCCAAATCTTAGTAACAATGACACAAGTAGTGGGAATGTATTTAATTGGGAGCAGGGTTATCCCTCACGTACACATTTTACTTCAAAGTGAAAACAGGAAGTAAACATATTGGTTTCACATATATCATCATTTCAGAAGAAATATTACAATGGCGTATAAAGAATAGCAAACAAAAGATTTCTACTTAATTACATGGTGATAAAACTAAATGAAGGAATCAGGATGTAAGAGGGTAGAAAGAGCTTCACTTCTATCTCCTGACAAAAATATGCCAGATAATCTAAAAATTCACAATTTTCTTGAACTCCTCAGAAAGTTGAGGACCCAACACTCTGATTTGATTTTACCATATTGAAAAACCAGGAACAAAGCTGGAGGACTCACACTACAAAATCGAAAGACCTACTATAAAACAATAATAAGCAGTGTGATATTAGCAAAAGGACAGATGTACAGATCCAGAGAACAAAATAAAGAAGTCAGAAAATTCTTCACACAAATACAGTGAACTTACTTTTGACTAAGATTTAAAGGTAATCTAATGAGAAAAGATAGTCTTTTCAACCAATGTTGGAAGAATGCACGTCCATATGTTGCTGGAAAAATTGTATGTCCATATGCAATAAAAAAACAAACAAACCTCCACCCATACCCATATCTTACATAAAAATCAACTCGAAATATAAGAGACCTTAATGTAAAATGTAAATTTTGAATCTTCTAGTAAAAATATATATAAGAAAATCTGAGGGACATCAGATTGGTGATGAAATTTTAGATACAAAACCAAGGGCACAATCTATGGAAAAAATTGTATAAATTAATATCATCAAAATTAAAATATTGTTCTTTGTGAGCTATTATTAAGAGAATAAGCAGCCAAGCCATAGAATGGTGGAAAATTGTACATTACATATCTGATAAAGGATGTATTCCAGAACACATAAAGGATACTTAAAAATTAACAATAAGAAAATGAACAATCCCATTTTAAAATAGGCAAAATATCAGAACAGTCTTCACATAAGAAGCTCTACAGATTTTAAATAAACATATTAAAATATTCTTAATATATTACTCATTAAGGAAATGCAAGTAAAAACCACAGTGAGATTCCATTCCATATTTATTAAAACAACTCAAATCAAAATAAGTTGGTAATGAATGCCAAGTCTCGGCAAGGGTGCAGAGCAACTGGAACCTTCATATAATGCAAACTGGAACAGTCACTTTGGAAAACAGTTTGGGAGTTTCTTATAAAGTTAAACACTCGTATGAACTAATGTCCCGCTCAGAAATTTACCCAACACAATGAAAATTGATGTTTTTCAAATACTAATATACAAATGTTTACAGAGGTTTTATTCATAATTATCCTAAATTGGATCCCAAAATGGCCCTCATTAAGGACAGATAAACTGTGGTACACGCATACAAAGAATTCTACTCGGCAGAAAAAAAACAAAACGTAGTAATCTAGTAATTTGAGTAACAACATGAATTACATTTAAATGAGTTATGCTAAGTGTGATATGCCGAATTAAAAAAAAGTGAGATACTGTATGATTCCATTTATATAACATTTTGCGAAGGCAAAACGATAGGTGTCAGCAGTTTCCAAGGCTGGGGATAGGATGAATGATTGAGTGTACAGCAGCACACAGAATTTTGGAATTGATAGAACTGTTGTATATATTTATTATGGTAATAATCAAAAACATTGTATGTTTGTCAATACTCAGAATTATATAATAAATATGGGTGAATTTTACTGTCTGTAAATTATGCCCTAATTTTAAGAAAAGTAAACTTAATTAGGAACAAAATGTTTCTATGTAAGTAGTGGGTGCACTACATGAAATATTCCATTCATTTATAAGGTAATTAAAACTAGATCCGCCTGAGAGGCAATGAAAATATAAAAAGTGAATAATATATTATTTTTACATAATAAAGCCAAAACCACAACCTAGATATAACTTTGTTTTGAAAAAAAATAAAGATGATGATATTTAGTCAGGCATACACAATATAATATTTCTTAATTGAGGTCTGTTGAAAAACATTTATTTAGCTCCACTTCTAATAATGAGTTATTCATGGATACAAAAATCTATTCTATTTGCCAAAATGAAGAGGTGGAAGCAAACATGAAGAGGAGGGAAAAGGTAAAGAGGGAAGAGATAGAATAAAAAATATGAAGAAGAGGAACAAGTGGAAAGATTTGAATGTCCGCAAATCAATGGGCACATTTTCAGTATATGAATAACAAACAGGAAAAGAGATGTAATTAAAAGAAAGCATAACTATATATTGGCATGTTTCCAAATGTGGTGAACCCAAATGTTACAAAAAGGAGGTGGTGCTTTTTACTGCAGTCTGAATTTCTACGAAAAAGACAATGACAGAAGCTATACAAAAAGATGCATTGTAACATCTGCTATTTGAGTTCAAATTCTGGGTACAATTCTATCCATTCAAAGTGTCAGGTTGTTGCCTAATAATCATTCCAGAATTTTAGTCAGTAAAAAGAAAACAAAAACAGAAACAAAATAAAACATTACTACCCTCCATAATGTCCAGCAGTATTTCTATTTTTTTGATGACTCAAGCACCACCACCCCCAAAGCTATTCTTATCTTATAAGCAGATGAATAAAATTCTGTCTCTAAGTGTGGAGAAACAGCAAACATATATGTTGGATTATTCTACAAAAGATTCCACCTTTTTCTGTTTTATGGTTAAGACTTAGACACTGTAAAGAGCCTATAAAATATATATGTTGGATTGAGGTTTGCAAAACAAGTTGTTTACTAGCAGGGGAAGGACTGTTGCAGCACATGTGTGAGACTGATAAGAGTGAAGTAAAAAACATGTTTTTGTGTGAAACTGAGCGTAAATTGAGTGATAAACATGTTCACCAAAACAACCTCTGGTTATCACCTAAGAGGTAAACAACTCCTGACAAACCACTTCTGGTTATCACCTAAGAAGTAAGCAAGTCCAAGAAAAAGAGGATAAAAGCAGAACCCCAGCGCAATGCTGTGAGTAGTTTGACTAGGCACTCAGGCTAAGACCCTCTTCGAGTCTCTGAGCGAGTTGCTCCAGAACGATCCTCCGGGACGTTCGTCTGGGCGATCTAACAGAGACCTCTGTGAAGTGCAAGCTGCCATACCGGGACTCTCCGAAGTTCTTCCTTGCAAGACCAGCTTGCCTCAGACACTTCGTGGGCCCAGTCGTCTCTCCTGGACTAAGGGCCTTTTCCACCTCTGTTGGCTCTGGGGCTTGGTTCGTTATTAAATTCTATTCTATTCTGTATGACCTTCGGTGCTTAGCAGAGCATTGGCCTCTGGAGGGACATTGGTTCCCAAATAAAGCTGTGTTACTCACTCTTTCTGAACCTGTGTGCCGGGACTTTGCTCCCCACTCGCTTCACAAGTACCATGTAGGGATGTAGGGCCCTGGCGAGGGGTTAATGTCCCCTTGACTTTCAGGAATAGACTGAAATGTGGTGACTGCCCTTTCAGGCACTCACAACAGATATCCAAAAGAAACAGAAGTCTCTTTGCTTTGTCCCTCTATACTGCCGACATAAACTCACCCAGGAAACACCAATTAACATGTGTGTTGTGTGTTTCCCTGACAAATGACAAAGAAAATCTGCCTTAATTCATTTTTAGTAAATAAGAGGTGAGTCCTTGGTCCTTTCTGTTTACTAAGTAGCCTTATGGATTCTTGCTCTGTCAGTTCTAAAGTAGTTTGAGATCACCTTCTCCTATCATTTCACTTGAGGTACAGAGAAGTAAAATTAAGAAATTGAGTAATTTATTCAAAATTTGATAGAAAATTGGTGCTATTGAGTAAAAAGTTACCAACAGGGATTTTCTCCCCATCTGTCAAAATGTGTTCAATCAAACTTACATATCTGAAGGCAATGAATGACTTATTCTTGTGCTCTAACTCAAAGGAATGAACCTACTGTTGGAAATGCGAGGCCAGATAGAAAGAGAAAAGCTGTAACAAGGTGGAGAAACTATAGTGTCAGTCATTTCTTCTCAATGCCAGGTGCCTAAGGAATGAACTGGAGTGGGTCAATATAGTAAAATCAGATGTGAACTGAAGATAACAGTACAATGATTCTGTGGCAAGCTGGCTGGTAGGTTGAACAAGGGGCAAATATGGTGTCTGCCCTCCTCTATGTGACACAGACTCAACAATCTTTTGTCCTTCTTTCCCCCCTCCATCTTTAAACCAAAGGGAAAGAGCCTTGAACTTTCACACACAGCTATTGAGATACTGTAGGAACCCAGCATTAATTATTTCCTAAAAACTGGATTGACTTTCTGCAGACGACCAGAGGATAAGCTTGCCAGACAGCGTATCGTTTAAGGGTACTGGTCCCTCTAGTGGGCTGAAAAAAAAAAAAAAAAAGTTGAAATATTCAAATGGACCTTTTTCCAGTGGCAAGTTTATAGATGGTATTGTCAAAGGAGTTTAATTTTCATAGAATTTAATAATGTTCTGGATTTATAATTTTAAATTCATAACTGTACTCCCAGTTGGTTTGCTAAGACACGCTATTTCCTAACATTTTCTGCCTTGGAATTATAAACTGTTTCTGGAGCCTACATTTTTCTACCATGGACCTTCTTGATGCTCATGTTGCGAAAGTTATTATACTGCTGTAAGTCTTTAATTTTTTACCTGTAATGTGAGTGTGCTTATCCCCACTACATACAGAATTGTTGTGAAGATATAATGAATGTATTTAAGTAAATGTATATAGTTCTTATCGTAATGGCTAGCACCTATTTGTTACCTAATACATTTTATCTACTGTGATTATGTCTTAATTCTTTCTGGTGTTCAGTCCCCAGTCCAGTGCCTAACACACACTAGGCCCTGACTTAACGTGTGCTGAATAAATGGGTATGTTTTTGAAATATTTCTGCCAACAAGTAAGTTGTATGTAATTTCTAGAAGTAGTTCTTTTATATGGCAAACTCTTTTTTGTGATGAGTCCTAAGCAAAATGATCTGTTGACAGTCTTTAAGAATAGGAACATTGTTTTAAAATGACTTCCATTATACCAGTGTAGTAGTTTTATTAGACATCGCATTATATAATTGCTTATCTTAAAAAGAATCCCAAAGGAGTTGCATTCTTTTCTCAAAAGATAACAAACTCTGCAGGGAAATATACCATAAATGTGTAGCTCTGTGTACATGTTGGTGTGTTCCATTTGCACAGAATCTCTGTGATCTGGCTTAAATGTTATTATTTTCATCAATTTCTTGTTTGGAAAACACTAAAGGTCATCTTTATCATGGTATCTAAGTGTTAATTTTTTTAAAGTTAATTTTTGGGATTTAAAATTGTACGTTTGCTTTGGCCAACTGTTTAGTTTTCTTTTTATTGCCTTTAAAAGCTTATTTGCATACGTTCGTGCTCAGTGCTTTACTTCTGTTGAAATATGCACTCACAGTTCTATGTGCTTACTTGAACGTTATCATAACACAGAAATATATGCCTGTATTCCTTTCAAATAAAGCATATGTTTTATTTCCTACAATTTATTAGGTTTTAGCCAATTTGTCTTTGTTTGATATTGTAACTCCCAACTTCATTGATTTTTGTTTTGTTTGTTTTCTGATATTGAAAATTTTAAAAAATGTGTATTAATGGAACTACAATTCAGAACATTTATCTTTCATTCTCTTATTTCTTTCTTCCACTTTTGTCATTATACAGTTCCTAAAATTCTAATAAAATTCATAACATTTTCATTTTATGTTCTATTCTGAAATATTTAATTTCTAGTATGTATGTTTTTAATTATAACATGTTATTAACTATAACATAAAACACTCATCCATTTAGTATTATGACCTTTAAAAAGGGACATGAGATAAAATTATGTTTAAACTGTGATAGATAATGTTGTAAAGATTTTGTAGGGTATCCGATGGACATTTGTCTCATTAGGGAGACCACCTCAGGGATGATGTAGATGCCTGATCACTGCACTGTACACCTGAAGCTGAAGCTGAACAATAATGAATGTCAACTACAATTGTATATATGTATATGTATTTACATATGTGTGTGTATATATATATATATATATATATATATATTTACATATGTGTGTGTATATATATATATATATATATATATATATTTACAAGATGCGGAGTACAGAGTTAGGAATAGAGACAGTGGAAATGTAATGGCTGCGTGCGATGTCAGAGGGGTAGTGGATGGGGGTAGGAAGATTGTCACTGTGTGAGGGATATGAATGATAAATGTCTAACTATTACATTGTTTTGTGCACCTGAAACTAATAAAAAAAGTTAAAAAATAAATACATAAATAAATAAATAAACTGTGATAGAGATAACCTTCTAATCATCCACACTGATTATCCATCCAGCAACTTTTAAAAATGCAATATTAAATTTAAAACCTATTTTAAGGTATACAAAAAGTCTAAATTCTATTTCTATGACTGTAACAAATAATTTTTTTTAAAGGTTGTGTAGTCAGAAAATTCTTATTCCCTTCAATCCTATGCTAGAGGAAAGTAAAGAGACAAAAGTTAAAATTCCTATTATTACCATCTCAATTTGCTGCACATGGTTCACTCATCTTGAATTAAGGGAGCTACACATAGTAAGCATAATTGTGGTATGTTAGTCTTATAATTAGTACTTTCTAAGTCTATTCACAATAGTCAACCACCTACTTTTCTTAGTCACATCTTATCTACAAAGCAAGGAATTTGCATAGAGAAAATTACAGCACTTTCCAAAAAGTAGTGAATCACTAAGGGGGAGAAAGCCTCTTGGCTTTTATTGTTCACAGCACAAGAGAAATACTTTAATGTGGCTGTGATTTTTAATTCCCAAATAATTTCTTCACAGCGTAGCATAGATTAGAATCCAAGTGAAGTTTTATGCCTTTCTGCTAAGTGTTTCTATACCTTTCTGTTAAAGATTAGAGGTATTATTATAATACAAACTGATAAAATTTGGGGGCCAAAAATACAGTTCAGGTAACATTTTGAAGTACAAAGAGGAAATCAGTGATTTGAAACTACTGCTTGAGAGCCTGAACAGACACTTCTCTCAAGAAGACAAACAGCCAACAGATATGTAAAAAAATGCTCAACTTCACTAGCTATTAAGGAAATGCTAATAAAAACCACAATGAGATACTACCTCTCACCTGTTAGAATGGTTGTTATCAACAAGACTAGGAATAACAAGTGTTGGAGAGGTTTTAGACAAAAAGGAACCTTTATACACTGTAGGTTGGGATGTGAATTAGTATAGCCACTATGGAAAACAGTATGGAGGTATCATGCAGGGTGTCATGCAAGGTCTCTAGTCCCGCTCCCTGCATAAGAATGCAGGATATGGTGAGGCCAAAAAGGAACACCCACGGAGCCATAGATGGGGGAGTCATACCACTATAGTCTTCCTGGCAGCTGGGCTGGAGACACAGATAGCAGGAGACACACTATCCGCGACCTACCATCCACTTCTCTCTGCCAACCAACCTCACTTGCTAGCTGCAATCCCCCGTGCTAACTGCAATCCACTCTTGCTAGCTCAGCCACCATCTCCTTGCTAGCCCCCATTTTCCTGCAGGTCAATGGCTCTCTGGTTATAGCTGACGGCCAACTAGCCACAGCTGATGGCCATGCAATCACAGTTGATGGCCATTTACTACCTGGGCCAGCACCTTTCTACGTGAGACTGAGAGCCTGGAAACTGCACTCCTGGCTCTGTCCCCACAGGAGGTTATTCAAAAAATTAAAAATAGAATTACCCTATGGCCCAGCAATCCCTCTTCTGGATATCTACCCCCCAAATCTGAAAACATTTATTGTAAAGATATATGTACCCCTATGTTCATTGGAGCATTATTCACAGTGTCCAAGACATGGAAACAACAAAAGTGTCCTTTGATAGACAATTGGATAAAGAAGATGTGATACATATATACAGTGGAATATTACTCAGACATGAGAAGAAGTAAAATACTGCCATTTGCAACAACGTGGATGGATCTTGAGATTATCATATTTAATGAATTAAGTCACACAGAAAAAGTAGAGACCCATATGACTTTATATCTCATGTGTGAGAAATAAAACTGAAAGCAACAAATGAACAAGACAGACAAACAGAACCTCATAGTCACAGACAACAGTTTAGTGGTTACCAGAGGGTAAGGAGAAAGGGGAGTGATTGATGAGGGTAAAGGGGGTCAAATATATGGTGATGGAAGGTGAACTGACTCTGGGTGGTGAACACACAATGCAATATATAGATGATGTATTACAGAATTGTACATTTTAGCAGAGGTGATAGGGGACATCCCTATCGTGTTCCTGAACGTAGAGCAAAGGGCTTCAGTTTTTCTCCATTAATTATGAGATTAGCAGAGGGCTTGTCATATATGGCCTTTATTATGTTAAGGTATTTTCCTTCTATACCCATTTTATTGAGTGTTTTAATCATAAATGGATGTTGTATCTTGTCAAATGCTTTTTCTGCATCAATTGATATAATCATATGATTTTTGTCCTTTATTTTGTTTATGTGATGTATCACATTGATGGATTTGTGTATGTTGAACCATCCTTGTGCCCCGGGGATGAACCCCACTTGGTCGTGATGAATAATCTTTTTAATGCATTGTTGTATTCGATTTGCTAGAATTTTATTTAGGATTTTTGCATCGGTATTCATCAGAGATATTGGTCTGTAGTTTTCTTTTTTTGTGCTGTCCTTACCAGGTTTTGGTATCAGGGTAATGTTGGCCTCATAGAATGAGTTAGGGAGTACTGTCTCTTCTTCAATTTTTTGGAAGAGTTTGTGCAGGATTGGTATTAGATCCTCTTTGAAGGTTTGGTAGAATTCACTAGTGAAGCCATCTGGTCCCGGACTTTTGCTTTTGGGAAGGTTTTGGATGACTGATTCAATTTCGTTACTGGTGATCGGTCTGTTTAGATTTTCCAGTTCTTCATGGTTCAGCCTTGGAAGGCTATATGTTTCTAAGAACTTGTCCATTTCTTCTAGGTTGTTGAATTTGGTGGCATATAGTCCTTCATAGTATTCTTGGATGATCCTTTGTATTTCTGTGGTGTCCGTGATAACTTCCCCTTTTACGTTTCTGATTTTGTTAATCAGTGTCTTCTCTCTTTTATCTTAGTAAGTCTAGCCAAGGGTTTGTCAATTTTGTTAATCTTTTCAAAGAACCAGCTCTTTGTCACATTAATTTTTTCTATTGTCTTTTTGTTCTCTATTTCATTTAGTTCTGCTCTAATTTTTGTTATTTCCTTTCTTCTGCTGACCTTGGGTTTTACTTGTTCTTTTTCTAGTTCTTTAAGGTGTAACATGAGGTTATTTATTTGGGAGTTTTCTTGTTTCTTGAGATAGGCCTGTAATGAGATAAATTTCCCTCTTAAAACTGCTTTCGCTGCATCCCAAAAATTTTGGTAGGATGTATTTTCATTGTCATTTGTTTCTATGTATCTTTTGATCTCTCCTCTAACTTCTTCTTTGACCCAGTCCTTCTTTAAAAGTATGTTGTTTAATCTCCATGTATTTGTGTTTTTCTCCGCTTTCTTTTTACAGTTGATATCCAATTTCAAAGCCTTGTGATCAGAGAATATGCATGGTATGATTTCAATCTTCTTAAATTTGTTGAGACTGATTTTATGTCCCAATATATGGTCTATCCTTGAGAATGTTCCATGTACACTAGAAAAGAATGTGTAGTCTGATGTTTTAGGATGAAGTGCTCTATAAATGTCAATTATGTCCATTTCATCTAATGTGTCATTTAGGGCTACTATTTCGTTATTTATTTTCTGTTTGGATGATCTATCCATAGCTGTCAATGGTGTATTTAAGTCAACATAGTGTTGGAAGTCCTTTCCGGAGCAATCAGGCAAGAGAAAGAAATAAAAGGCATCCAAATTGGGAATGAAGAAGTTAAATTATCACTCTTTGCAGATGACATGATGCTATATATAGAAAACCCTAAAGACGCCACCAAAAAGCTATTAGAAACAATCAACTAATACAGTAAAGTTGCCGGCTACAAAATCAACGCACAAAAGTCCATTGCCTTCCTATATACTAACAATGAAATCTCAGAAAAAGAAATACAAAAAACAATTCCTTTTGCAATTGCAGCAAAAATAATAAAATACCTAGGAATAAACTTAACCAAGGATGTGAAAGACCTATATGCTGAAAACTATAAGACATTTTTGAAAGAAGTTGAAGAAGACACAAAGAAATGGAAAGACATTCCGTGCTCATGGATTGGAAGAATCAACATAGTTAAAATGGCCATATTACCCAAAGCAATATACAGATTCAATGCAATCCCCATCAAAATCCCAATGGCATATTTTAAAGAAATAGAACAAAAAATCATCAAATTTGTTTGGAACCACAAAAGACCCTGAATAGCCAAAGCAATCTTAAGAAAAAAGAACAATAATGGAGGTATCACACTTCCTGACTTTGGCTTGTACTACAGGGCTACAATAATCAAAACAGCATGGTATTGGCAGAAAAACAGACACATAGACCAATGGAATAGAATTGAGAACCCAGAAATAAAATCACATAAATATGGACAGATAATTTTTGACAAAGAAGCTAAAAACATACAATGGAGCAAAGACAGCCTCTTCAATAAATGGTGCTGGCAGAATTGGATAGCCACGTGCAAAAGAATGAAATTGGACTGCTATTTGTCACCATGTACCAAAGTTAATTCAAAATGGATCAAGCATAAGACCTGACACAATAAACTGCATAGAAGAAAACATAGGTACTAAACTTATGGACCTTGGGTTCAAAGAGCATTTTATGAACTTGACTCCAAAGGCAATGGAAGTAAAAGCTGAAATAAACGAATGGGACTATATGAAACTTAAAAGCTTCTGCACAGCAAAAGAAACCATCGACAAAATAAAGAGGCAACAAACTGAGTGGGAGAAGATTTTTGCAAACAGTACCTCCGATAAGGGGCTAGTATCCAGAATATACAAGGAACTCATGCAACTCAACAACAAAAAAACAAACAACCCAATTGAAAAATGGGCAGAGGACTTGAAGAGACATTTCTCCAAAGAGGACATACAAATGGCAAATAGACATATGAAAAAATGCTCAACATCACTAATCATCAGAGAAATGCAAATCAAAACCACAATGAGATATCACCTCACCCCAGTCAGAATGGCTATCATCAACAAGACAAATAGTAACAAATGTTGGAGAGGCTGTGGAGAAAAAGGAACCCTCATACACTGTTGGTGGGAATGCAGACTGGTGCAGCCGTTATGGAAGGCAGTGTGGAGGTTCCTCAAAGAATTGCGAATAGAATTGCCATATGACCCAGCAATCCCTCTCCTGGGTATCTACCCAAAAAATCTGAAAACATTTAGAGATAAAGACACATGTGCTCCAATGTTCATTGCAGCTTTGTTTACTGTGGCCAAGACATGGAAACAACCAAAATGTCCTTTGATAGATGAATGGATAAAGAAGTTGTGTTATATATACACAATGGAATACTATTCAGCAGTAAGAAAAGATGATATAGGAACATTTGTGACAACATGGATGGATCTTGAGAGAGTAATGCTGAGCGAAACAAGTCAGACAGAAAAAGCAGAGAACCATGTGATTTCACTGATATGTGGTATATAAACCAAAAACAACAAAAGAACAAGATAAATAAATGAGAAACAGAAACTCATAGGCACAGACAATAGTTTAGTGGTTGCCAGAGTGTAAGGGGGGTGGGGGGTGGGGGGTGGGAGATGAGGGTAAGGGGGATCAAATATATGGTGATGGAAGGAGAACTGACTCTGGGTGATGAACACACAATGGGATTTATAGGTGATGTAATACAGAATTGTACACCTGAAATCTATGTAATTTTACTAACAATTGTCACCCCAATAAATTTAATAAAAAACAAACAAACAAACAAAAAACCCTATATAGACTAACACACCAAAAAAAAAAAAAAAAAAAAATCACGTTGCACTTTGTTTGAGTCTGTAAATGCCTGATTGATAAAAAGGTACAATGTCTTTGTAAAAAAAAAAAAAAAGAATTGTACATTTTAAACGTATAATGTTATTAACCACTGTCACCCCATTAAATTTAATAATTTTTTTTTTAAATTAAAGAAAAATAAAAGGTAAAACTACTGCTTTGTTATGCTACAGAAAAACAGAACTTTTATGCTGGTGACTAACTGGCTACTAACTGAAAACGTTAATGGCAGGTTGTCTGTACTACCATTTACCTCTAGCTACCTAAGGAAAAATAACCATCATGGATAATCTTAATCTTGGTGAAGAGAGAAAACAACATTAGAGCCACCTAGGCAAGTAATCCTTGCGTCACTAGCAGGAACTGAAACAAATGGAGGACTTCTCATCAGTTTAGCTATTACCCATGAGTAACATAAGGGCATCAAAGAATATGTACTAAGGCAGCTAAGGCAATTGTTAGCCTATTGACTTGTAAAATTAAAGTGGTAAAAGATAGGAGCATAAATACACACTATAATTGGAAGGAGAGTTAAGCTCCTCTGCAATAAATGATTTCTTGAGACAAAAATTGAAGTTTTACTTTAGCAAATTTCAGAGTTTGTGCCATTTTCAATTGTTTTATCATCAGGTCCAATCATTTTTTTTTTTTTTTCTTTCCCCTTATTCTCCTTCTCCACCTTCTTCTTTTCTAATGCTCTTATTATTCCCAATGTCTTTCGCCACCCAAATTTCTACATTCTTCATTAAGAGATATCAGTGGATGGTTTTAAAGATATACTACTATGTGAATCTGCCTCGTGGGTAAAATTCAAAGGCATGTTAATAAATCTGGACCTTAACTGAATAATATGTATATTGAGCATAGGATGGACACAAAGAAAGGAAATTGTGGAACAGATTACCCTAGATATTAATCTGCATTATAAATACCTATCTTCTGAAATCAAGACATCCTTTCTCTAAAAAGCTTTTTTTGTGACAATGTTTTAAAAGCCTATACAAATGTCAGAATATAAATGCATTGTTTTGTTATTAATATTTTTAATACGCCCTCTATTGCTAGCTAAATGTGTGTTTTTCTTCCTTTTAATCATGCTCTATTCACACCTTTTTCTATGCTATAATTTCAGCCATTTGGTAAATAAGGGCATTGAAAGATAGTGTCTGTTTTCTTTTCTATTATTTTTGCAACTATCCAAAAAAAGAAAGAAAGAAAAAATGCAAACTCAGAACAAAATGAGCATTGGAATGAGCCCTGGGCTTAGATGCAGAAGTAAAATAATGAGCTTTGCATTTTTGAACAAGATATTTAACCTTTAATTTCATTGTAAAATATGGATAATACCTAAATCAAAGTGCTATTGTGCAGATTACATACAATTTTATTTATTTTTATTTATTTATTTTTTTTAATTTGGGAATATTGGGGAACAGTGTGTTTCTCCAGGACCCATCATTGGACCCAAGTCATTGTCCCTCAATCTAGTTGTAGATGGCACAGCTCAGCTCCAAGCCCAGTTGCTGTTTTCAATCTTTAGTTGCAGGAGGAGCAGCCCACCATCCCATGCGGGAATTGAACCTGGCCACCTTGTTGTTGAGAGCTCGCACTCTAACCAACTGAACCATCTGGCCGCCCCTCCAGAAGCTCAGCTGCAGTTCTTTGTCTTCAATCTAGTTGTGGAGGGGACAGCTCACTGGCCCATGTGGGAATCAAACCGGCAACCCTGTTGTTCAGAGCTTGAACTCTAACCAACTGAGCCACCCGGCAGCCCTACATATGATTTTTAAGCTATTCCAGACACATAGTAAGCACTGTATAAATATTAATCAAACATAAAACAATCAATGATATATTTTATAAATGCAATACAGGCTTATAAATATTCTACACATTTTTAGACATTTGCCTAGGAAACTTTTGGTTACATTATGGAAAGATGGCTTGCAACAATTTCAAGTGTATTTTCCAAGCTAGTTAATGTAGCTTTTTCAATATTGTGAAACACACACATGCACACACACACACACACACACACACACAGTTTTGAAGAAAAGTATTACTTTACATGTCTCAAAAATATTATGTAAAGAGTAAAGATGTATAATAAAGGTAACTTCAAGCTGGTTAAGAAATCTAGAAAAGTTTAACATCATCAAAAGAAAAGTATATTTGGATTATTTTTATAGCATGAATTACCAACTTGTTTATCTGTTGCTTTTCTTTATACTACAGGCTGCTAGCCTGGCACATGTTGATTTTTTTTCTCTAGTGGTACTTGATTTCACAATAAATAATTTTCAAGAAAAAAATACTATTTTCTATAATATTCTCATATTACCATTTAGAGTTTCTAAAATAAACTGAGATAGTTTACTGGATAAGATGGGGATTAAGTACAAGTGTTAAACTTTTTAAAATCCAGATCTTATTGGAACTGAAAAATAAAAAGGGAAGGATAATAAATTATGTAAACATACTAGAAAAAAATCAGCATCTGTTCTTGAGATTAAGAAAGTATGGCAGTTATATGCTGTATAAATAAAGAAATAACACCAGTATAGTACAACTAACATCAGATTAAAGAAAGGACTAAGCAGACTTTTATCTTGTATGGTGAACAGAATGGTTATTATCTTAGGAGGTAAGTAAAAAATGTGGCAGAAGAACCTCCTTCACAACTAGGGAAAGACCTGGGGTTGCATACGGGGGAGACTGATGTTACTATTTGTTACCCTAAGGCATCTGGAACTCATCAGGGAATAGGTGACTCTCCAAGGGGTGAGCTTGATACTACCATCACTTTAGATTTGGAGCAAAAAGCTTATGATTTGTGCTGTCCAATTCAGTAGCCACAAATCACTTGTGGCTATTTGGCACTTGAAATGTGACTACTCAAAATAAATACATTTCAAGAACTTCGTTCAGCTGACCCTCCATATCCATGGGTTCCTCATCTGCCACTCAACCATTCACAGATTGAAAATATTTAGAAAAAAGAAGATTATGTCATTGCTGACGTGTACTGTTTAGTTAGGCTCGCGATGGTTGCATTGGTACTGAACATGTACAGACTTTTTTTCTTGTCTCCTAAACAATATATTGTTTCCTAAACAATATAATATGACAACTGTTTACACAGCATTTATATTGTGTTATTATAGGTAATCTAGAGATAAATTAATGTGTATACAAGAGGGCATAAGTAGATTATATGCAAATACCTACGTCATATTATATAAGGAATTTGAGCATCCATGACTTAGCATGCATGAGTTTCAGTTTCCACAGGGGTCCTGGAAACAATCGCCTGTGGATACCAAGTGACAACTGTGTATGAAAATAACTTAAATCCTCTCATTAATAATTTTTATATCAATTACATTTTGAAACAATAACACATGGCTATAACGGGTTTGAAAAAAATATGTCATTAAAATAATTTCACCTGTTTATTCTTACTTTTCGAAAAAGTAAGTATCAGACAATTTAAAACTACTTTTGTGGCTCTCTCTTGATGCTCACATTATAATTCTATTAGATGGTGCTTCTCTAGAAAATGGGCTAAAATAATGTCATGATTCTGATTAGCTCTTGACAGGATAACAATGTCAGATAGGATGCAGAGTGTGAGGTCTTTGCGTCCAAGATAGTGCCAAGATGCCCTAGTGATGCAGAAAACAAAAAAAGCACAGGATGCTGGCACAGTAACACTCGTATACCTGAGCATTTTGAACTTCAAACTGGTATCACAGATTCAGGACAGTAAATAACAGAAGAGAACATGGGGAAGAACCAAATCAAATGTCTTATGAAATAAAATCTCTGCATTTACAGATAAGAAGGTTCAATAGAACATTGCATCTATATAGCTAGAAAATGCAGTGACAAAGAGAAAAAATAGACCAGGACAGAGTGTGTCAAGACCAAAATATTAAAATCTAGTATGTCAAGTATCATGGAGAGAGGGATGAATTTACCAAAGAGCAATACAGCTTAAGTTTCAGCTCTCTTCCTTCACAAACGTCCTTTTCTGGGTCCTAGACAATTCTTTGTAATTTTGTATCTGTGTCTTTATATTTATGTACATATTTATTTATTTATGTATATATTTATTTATATTTAAAGAAGGTCCCTGATAGTTTCAGGATCCCCCAAATTTGTACCATCCACTGGTACATTGAGGAACTGACTGTATCCTTCATTCACTCGCTCACATTTACCCACTAATACTCACTAAACAACTGATTTATACCTGGCATTCTTAGGAAAAGGTGGTGATCCCATATATTGCTGACCTCGCACTAATGGAGCATGGCTTTCTAGCCAGAGAAAAGAGATAATAAACATATTATAATTGGTTAATACAGACCCATGAGAAGTGATAAAAAAAGGTATTATAAAGAAATTTTCCACCCAATAGATAGACTTATTTATTTTCCTAATTTCTTGGTATTTACAATATTCAATCTGGCTGCCAAGATATATCACACAGATAAGTTAGTCATTCAGTTTCTCAGAGTAGACCAGATGCTAATCTGAAAAATAAACACCTTGAGTAATTTCCGTAGAGTATATATAAATCTAAATACACATATGTACATACACAAACACACACACACACACATACAGACACACACACACACACACACATACTTGTAATGTGTGCATTTTGTTATGGGGTTATGGATTTTTTTTTTTTTTTTTTTTGCACTTTACTAGGTTTTCAATTTCTGGAATATATAAGTATTACATTTTAATCACACAAAGTAAATACTATTAAAACCCTAAGTTTTTTAAATAATATTTAGTAAAGGTGTCTCTAAAATCTCTTTACTACAGGAGTGTCATGAACTTGTGAATATCGTTTGCATTTGTATTGGTGCCAAGGCAGAATTCCACAAATTATATCACAGTTAAAAACTCGTCAGGCTTCAACAGTGATCTTCACATGCACTTACAATTTGCCTGGCCAACTGAGGAGACTGGAGAGTGTTGTTTCTCACTTTTTGCTTTACTAATTGATTGAGTAAATTACTTCCCGCCATACTTGTTGATCAAACTTTTTCTGTATAATGTTGTTTTCCTTAAGAAGGGGACCTCCGCAGAAAACAAGGGGGAAAAATCATAACAGGAAAAGTAGATGAGATGATGCACAAAAGTAGGTGAAAAGACGGGCACATAGTTTGAATATTTGCGTTTTATTTACTAAGTAGAATAATAAGAAGAAAGAGACTCCTGACGGACTGAAAAATTGAACACATGCTTAATCAACAGGTCCCACAGAGTAAAGGACATACACCAACTCTCTTATATCAAAGAGTGATGATAACAAAACTAAACTACACGCTGGCAATCATTTATATTCACTTTTTAGAATCAATGAATGAAGAAAACTAATATGAACATAAGGATCGATTGAAATTGTTTCCTTGTTTGATTACATGATTTTGTGGTGCTGAGAGTGAATTTCATTTTCTCCACACTTTCAGGTTTTCATCTGATTTATGGCTACCAATAAAATCATTGCCATATTCAGAGTTCAGAGTCAAATAATTTGTGAATAGATACTGCATGCTGCCAGGGCTATTCTTTCTTGTTAGTAGAAATTCTTCCTCATGGAATAAAGTATTTAAATGCTAATATAAGGAAGAGAACAAATATAAAACACTTGTCCATATTTAATATATTAATAAAACATACCAGATACAAAGTGGCAATGAGCCAAGAGCAAGAAGTGACTTGGAATGAGATTCATAGTAGATGAGCTTTGGGAAACAACATGTGGAGAGATTCAGAAGTGCTTCAGTGTTACAAGGGTGTGATGGAGGAACTGTGCAGGGGGTAGGATGGGGACTAACTACATAAATGAGGATAAGAGAAAAGGAAGGGGATTTTATAAAGGGAAAACAAACTTTAGTGTAGCTGGCAGTAACTGAGATTGCTTAGTCTAATAAAAGGTGATAGAAGTGGATGATTGGTGGAGGTGGAATGTATAGGGCAGTGTGGTGGAAAATCGTCAACTATTTGGGGACCCTACAAGATGAATCTATAATGATATGAACAGGCTATATTGAAGTACGTAAATATTGATATACAAAACCTAGTCTAGGAGCTGGTGCTTACCAGTGCCCTTCTTTATCATATACCATTGGTCCTTTTTCCTCAGACTTCCACACACAATGCTGCTCTGCCTGTGGGTGGAGGGAGAATGAGTCTTCTTTTATTTCTCTCTGATTAAACAATGGTTGTGAAAAATGGGATACTAAAGCCACCCATCTTTAGAGGAGAAAATTCCTAATAGCATCAATGCCTGATTTGGAGTTCTAAAGAAGCAGATTTTGAGATAGAGTTTGGAATGTAAGATATTTATCAGGAATTAGCACCCCTAAGAAGAAAGGAGCATGCAGATTGAGCAGAAGAAGAAACCAAAGTACATCACAAACCCTCAGAGGGTTTTTTTAGTCCAATAAACCCTCAGAGAATTTGGTGAGGAGCTCTGGAACAAATATTGCCTATTTGATTGTCCCACATTAGGCTGACATGGATGGGGCCATTATGGCAGGAGTCAGGGAACTATGACTGGCCTGTACATATTTATGTATGGCTTATGAGCTAAGATTTTTTTTTTTTTTTTTTTTTTTTTACATTTTGAAATAGTTGAAAAAAATCAAAAGAAGGATATTTTCTGAATTGTAAAAGTTATATGAAATTTAATTATTTTCTTTAAAAAATTTTTTAAGGTAGCCGGTGACTCAGGTGGTTGGAGCACTGTGCTCCGAACACGGAGGTAACTGGTTTGATTCCCACATGGGCCAGTGAGCTGTGCCTCTACAGCTAAGATTGAGAACAATGGCTCAACCTGGAGCTGGGCTGCCCTGAGCGACGAGCGTGCACTGCCATGGGCTTCTGTAAGCTGCTGTGAGCTGCCATGAGCAGCTGGCCCTGGCGGCCAGAGACCAACTACCTCAGCTGGGTAGAGTGCAATGCCCATAATACCAACATGGGTCAGTGAGCTGCGTCCTCCACAACTAGACTGAGAACAATAGCTTGAGTGGGGCAGGTGAGGGGTGGAAAGGAGGGGGGGGAAATTTTATTTAAATTTATTGGGGTGACACTGGTTAATAACGTTATATAGGTTTCAATGTACAATTCTATAATACATCATCATTTAATGTGTATTTACCACCCAAAGTAAATTTCCTTCTGTCACCATATTTTTGACTCCTTTTACCATCTTCTACCTCCCTTTCTATGCCCCCTACCCTCTGGTAACCAATAAACTTTTCCTGTGTCCATACGTTTTGGTTTGCCTTGTTTGATTGTTGCTTTCAGTTTTATGTCACACATATGAAAGACATCATGTGGTTCTTGACTTTTTCTGTCTGACTTATTTCTTTTAGCATGATAATCTCAAATTCCATCTATGTTGTTGTAAATGGATGTGTTTCTTTTTTCCTCATGGCTTAGTGATATTCCATTGCATATATGTACCCCATCTTTACCCAATCATCTATCGAAGGACACTTTGGTTATTCCATGTCTTGGCCACTGTGAATAATACTGCAATGAACATTGGAGACCTTATATCTTTATGAATAATTGTTTTCAGATTTTTTGGGTAGATACCCAGAAGAAGGATTGCTGGATTATATGGTAGTTCTATTCTTTTCTTTCTTTTTTTTTTTCAGGAACATCCATACTGTTTTCCATAGTGGCTGTACCAATTTACATTCCCACCAGCAGCGTATGAGGGTTCCTTTACAACCTCTCCAACACTTGTTATTACTTGTCTTGTTGATAATACCAATTCTGAAACAGGTGTAAGGTGGTATCTCATTGTGGTTTTGATTGGCATTTCCCTAATAACTAATGAAGTTGAGCTTCTTTTCATATATCTCTTGGTGGCTTGTATATCTTCCTGGAAGTGTCCTCTGCCCATTTTATAATTGGTTATTTGTTTTTTTTGTTGTCAAGTTGTATGAGTTGTTTATTTTGGGTATTAGCCACTTATTGGAGGAATTATTTTTAAATATCTTCTCCTATTCAGTTGGTTGTCTCTGTTTGTTGATGGTTTCTTGTGCTGTGCAGAAGCTATTTAGTTTGATATAGTCCTATTCATTTCTTTCTTAGCCTTTACTTCCCTTGCCTTTGAGGTCAAATTCATAAAATCCTTTCTCAGATCAAAGTCCATAAGTTTAATACGTACTATTTCTTCTATGCAATTTACTGTTTTAGGTCCTATACTTAGGTATTTGGTCCTTTTTTGACTGTGGCTATACTACTCTAAACATGCCTGATCTCATCTGAAATTCAAATATCAATGTCCATAAATATAGTTTTATTGGAATACAGCCACGATCATCCATTACCTGTTATCTGTTGCTGCCTTCGAGTGACAACAATAAAGTTGATTAGTTGTAACAGAGGCTCTATAGCCTGTGTACCTAAAACATTTACTCTATGCCCCTTTATAGGAAAAGTTTTCAAACTCCTCCTCAGTTCCCTTTCCTTATTCCGTCACCAGATGCGGGTTACCCTAGGATGAGTCAGCTTTCTGTTGCTGAGGCAAACCCTTAGCTGACAGCCACAAACTGTCCTCTGACCTCACTCCAGAGCTGGGCAGCAAGCATTTCCTTTAAAAGGTTATAGTGGCATATCTTTGAGTCTACCCTAACGCTACTTTCAACAGATTACATTTTAAATGAAAACTATTGAAATATAATTGTCAAATTTAAAATAAAGTCCTTTTTTGTAGTCATTCTGCCATACGTAAGGTGAGATGTTAGGATACTGGCAGGGAAGGGGGGAACATTTTATTTATATATCTTCCATCAAAAAAATTTGGATCCCACTGGCTATAATTAACAGCTAAAAGACAGAAAAACAATCTACTTTACCATACTTTTTTTCCTAGAGAGCTTTATTGAATGAGTGTATAAGCAGTTATAATAAAAATAAGTTTTAGTTTCCACTACTCCTGGGGTTTCAGCAAATAGATATAGGCTTCTTCAGCAACAGTGCAATTATTACACATTATCATGCTGGATACAAGGAGAACAGTGCTGTAGGGCTTTTCAAATATCAAGAACTATACTGTTTTGCGTAAGAACTTGCCATGTAAATTTTTCCTGACCCCAAGAAATGTCTAATTGTTTTAGTTTCCCTCCCCAATTATTTTTCCCTCTTGTTCCCTTAGATACTTTCATGGGGTCCATTCTAAAGCTTTTTTTTTTTCTTTTTTTTTTTTCTATAATAGATTCTGCTTTTCTCACGATTTTCCCTGAGAAGGCAGATTCGGTTCTATCTTTTGCCCTTAATTGACTTTTTTTTTTTTGGTCTAATTGCAATTCTTTTCATCCGTTCTTACAAAAGAAATGAGCACAAAGAAGGGTTTTCACTGTTTCTTTAATGGCAAATAATAGGCAGACATCTAATAAGCACTGTCCAGTTTAAGACTATCTTTGTTAAAGTCCCCATTCGCCCATTTACAAATTGGACCAAAAGACTACATCAAATTTAAAGGAGCAGTTTAGGTTTGGGTTCTAAGAGCTAAAGACATTAATTACACTATAATTTTCATTCCTAAAAATTATGATAATTGCATATTTTTATTTGTCCAGTTATGTTGATTTAATGTGTTTCTTTCACTAGGTATGAAGTCAACACTCACAGTCTTGCTCACCACTGTATACCTGGAAAATAGCATATACTCAATAAATGATTTGAGCTAAACATAAACTAGATATATAAAATTGGGAGTAATTTGCTTATTGATAATATTTGAAACTTTGGAGTATATGAAATGACTTAAAGAGGATGCCAACAGTATAAGCTTGGATAAAAGAATATAAGACAATAAGGACCAGAACAAAAGATACAGAAGGAAAGAAGAGTTACTATCACAGAAAGAAAGGGAGTGTTTAAAGAAGTAAATGTTTGTGCTGAATGCTACAGCAACTTAAAGTCATGTGGCAATGAATACGCTCCGGAGAGATGTAATGATGTGACAGTCATTGGTATTGTTAAAGGTGAGGAAATGGTTGCAGGATTGATTGATTACACTTTTAAGGTGTGTGGTTGTAAAGGATAGGAGTTAGGTGAGGTAGGAGTTAGGTATTTGAGGGGGATGACTTGTACAGAGACACTTCTACTGTCATTTACATGTACTTATTCACTTGACCAGTTGCCTATTTATTTATTTACACTTTACAGCTCACACATTTGGCAAGTTACCAGCATCTGACTTCAAGCGAACAGAACCTTGATTATGACTCACAGGGCCACCCATAAATATTTAAGAAACTTAATGGATACTTAAGATTGAACTTTGCATAAAAATGCTATCCTTCAACATTCTCCAGAAAGCACAAAATATGAAATAAGTGAAATATTTTTCTTCATTACCCGTTAGGCATGAATTTACACTTATCTTGAGAAAGGTCTTTCTATAAAGTGAATATCCATAGAGTATTTTAGTGCAGCACATCATTCAAAAACTTTATTTTCCTATGATCTACAATGTAGAATTAACCCACTTTTCATTTTAAGTAAAGATACCTACAATATCTGAAAGCAAGTTTTAATATAAAGGAAATCGTCTTACTTAGACTGTAGGAATGTCTTCTCAGAAGGGAAGGCTAAAATCATTTCATTGCTAATTGCTTCCTAGTAATAAATAAAATGTTTCAGATAAGCTAAGAAGGGGAATGTCACATGACGGTGTGTGTGTGCACGCACACACACACACACACACACACACACACACACACACAATCTCAATAGGAATATTAAGAGAGAACATTACTTCTAAATCAGACAATACTAAATTAGAGACCCCCAAGGTTCTCCAGTGTAGACCTAGAGTTGACATTTTGTTTTTCGCAAGGGGTCCAAATGCTTTACATATTTTGAGAGGATTAGAAAGGAATCTTTGAAATCTTAAAGTATTTTCTCATTGCAATATGTAATGATCCCCTTCTTATACTGCACCGAATGTTTGTTATCCATAGCTTGACTATATAAATTGTCTAAACTGGGCATTTTGACAATAAAAAGAAATAACATTAATTATCATTAATTATCATAGCAGTAAAGCAGGGGTAAACTGAGATTTTTCTAGGCAATCACCTTAAATTAATTTAATCTCTCAAAGCCACGGCTTTGTAGTTTGTAAAAATATATACCTTTTAGTATTAGTATTTAGTATTAATGATTAAATCTGATAATTTGTGTAACTATCTTTAGGTGTAGTAAGTATTTTCTACCTTTGTATTTATATTTGTATATATGCATGTATATATTTGTATCCGAACAATATTATTTGCTATTATTATTTTATTATTTAAGTTGTAAATCCTAAGAGGGTACTAATTTGCCTCACTCAACTTTGATACTTTGTAATATCATTCCTAAATTACTGGCAATTCTCTATCACTTTTCTTCTAAATTCTTCAATATGATTATGTATGACTCTATCTATGAAACAAAAGCTAAATGACTTTTTTAAAACACAGATTCTCAAAAGTTGGTAGCCATAAAAAGGGACATAATAGCAATAACAGGAAGAACAAAGAGGAATATGAAAAAAACAAACAAACTGAAAATGTCTTGGAAGTTTGTCTATTACCTATTGTACAAATTACTAATTTCATATGAGATATTTGAGAAACATGTATCATCCATAGGTACTCATGCCACACGTGTGAAAGATGCTTGCAAGAATCTGAATATTTGTGTTTCCTCAAAGTTCATATGTTGAAAAGTTAATGCCTAAGGTGATGGTATTAGGAAGTAGGGCCTTTGGGAAGTGACTAGTGTCCTTATAAAAGAAGACCCAGAGAGCTCCTGTACCCCTTCAGCCATGTAAGGATACAAAGGGAAATCTGCGACTCAGAAGAGGCCCCTTACCCGACCTTGCTGACACCCTGATCTCCCACTCCCAGCTTCCAGAATTGTGAGAAATAAATTTCTGTTGCTTATACGTCTTTGATATTTTTTATAGCAGCCCAAACGGACTAAGACAATGTTACAAATGCAAAGATGAAGAAGACCCAATGTTGGTTCCAGATAGTGATGCAGAGCATAATTTTCCCACACGTTCTTTGGAGAGCGCAAGATGCTACAATGACAAAAAGGGTTCCATTGTCAAATAAATTTGGAAAACCTCATGTTAAGAGGCTAAGTTTTAATTGTTTATTTTTGTTTTGCTTCTCTGAAATGATGTCTCAGAAACTTTAATAGTTAATGTATATTCCAAATCTCTAGAGAGAAAGGGAGTAACATTTTTTCTAACTTAGTTGACTGTAGAACATATTTTGAAAAATCTGCAAGTATTTTCAATATTCTGAGGACTCTCACTGTGGGTATACAGCATTTGTCCCGACTGTGAATCTTTAAGTAGGCTGAGGAAATCTGGATCACTCAATTCCTGTATTCTTCCTGGCTTTTGTAGAAATGGAAAATCTAACTCCTTCAATTTCTTATGCTAAAGTTTAATAAAATATTTGGTTTTAGCCTTTCTTACTCTTAATAGTGGCTAAAAACATCCATTCACAATCAATATTTTTCCTTAATGATATCTACAAATTAGAAAGAGCACTCAACATACCGCCTATATTGTATCAGCTTCTAAATAAAGCCAAGGTATATGGTATTTTATTTTGCAGAATTTGCAAGTCATCATAGGTCCAACCTTCAGAATGTGATATAACCAAATAAAGATTTACAGGACTATTTGTCTATGTCTTGGATTTTTACGGCTTGGTATTTTCCTATCCCCCTATGCTCTCTGTCACCCTGGAAGAAGGTAAAGGTATGACTGGGTGAAATTATGTTTTAAGGCTCTACAATATCTCTGGTCTTGCTTTGCAAAGTTTCCTCAGTGTTGAAAGAGAAAGGAACCTGTCTTCACTGGTAATTATTCAATAGATAAAGTCTTCATTCCCTGGTATTGACTCTATTCATGCTGCTAAAATTGCTCTTTTGGGCAATGAATCAGAATCTGTAGAGTTGCTACAGCATTAATATTAATTTCTGCCTATGCTAAGATTATTTTCATTATAAAGAAGTCTAGCATTCCACAAAGAGTTCTGCTTCTGGGCTATCAGGCTGTCCATCAATCCTCAAATTCTCAGCAGCATGGGCTGCGAGAACCAATTGAGTTCTGCCTAGGTAAAGTGCCTGTGAGCTTGGTTTCACACAGACAATTTCAATTGTCAGTTATTTTGCAGAAATGTTCAGCTCTTCCCTGCTGCCCCACATTGTTTCAGGGCCTCACACCTGATTCCTTGGTATAACTGGTCTTCCTGCTTCTGAACTTCCTGTCCTAAAAGCCAACCTCTATACTGTGGCAAAGTTATAAGCAAAGACCTGATCCGTAACCCTCCCACTTAATTAGGGTGGCTATTTATTACCTACAGGGCAGCTATTGATCCAAGTTCAGCTTACCTGCACAACTTCAGGCTTTTTATTTCTTTGCTGTTCGAAAACTTTTATACCAAACCAAGCTCAGAAATCTTTGTGTTCTTTTATTCATTATTCATTCAGCCCAAATTTTGGGTTTCCAATTATTTACATTCATTCAATGACTGTTCACTGAATACCTCTTTTGTGCCATGCACTTTCCAAGGCAATAGAGAGAGATCAGGGAACAAAGGAGGCAAAATCCTCTGGTTTCATAGAGTTTAGATTCTACTGGGGATGGAAAGATAAGTGAAATATATAAATGAAGTACATGATATATTAGAAGGTAATAAACGATGTAGATAAAAGGCGAGGGAAGGGGATAGAAAGTACCAGCAAGGGTGTAAGAGTTGGTTTAATTTTAAATAAGGTGGTTAGGATAGGCATCCTGAGAAGCTGACATTTCAGACAATGCTTGCAGGGGGCAGGGTGGACATAGAGTGAAGCCAAATGTGGCTATTTAGGGAAAAGCCTTCCAGGTTAGAGGAAAAAGCTGATGCAAAGCCCTTTGGGTGGGAGAAGGCCTCATATATTTGAAGAATAAGATCAGTGTTACTACATCAGAATAAACCAGCAACTGATAGGAAGTAAGATACAAGAAGTAAAAAGTAAAAAGGACCCACATGATATAGCACCCTGTGGGCTGTTAAAAGTCTTTGGCTTTTACTCTGAATTAGATGATGAGGCACATCCAATGAGATGATACATGTGGGGACAGAGCCAGGAGTGCAGTTTCTAGGCTCTCAGCCTCATGTGGAAAGGTGCTGGCTCGAGTAGTAAATGGCTATCAACTGTGATTGGATGGCCATCAGCTGTAGCTACTTGGCCGTCAGCTGTAACCAGTGAGCCATTGGCCACAAATATAACTGCCGTGGCTACGCTAGCAGAAAAATGGGGGGCTAGCATGGGCGGATTGTGGATTGTGGATTGCAGAGAGCCAGTTGCCGCCAGAGAGAATATAGTGGTATGATATGACTCCCCTATCCATGGCTCCATTGGTGTTCCTTTTTGGTCTCACCTTGTCCTGCGTTCTTATGTGGGGAGCAGGACCAGAGACCCCGCATGACACCATGCATGACAGTACAACACTAGAGTATTTGAACAGCAGTGAGAGGCTTTTTCCCTATGTATTTCCCCTTTCACTGACACCCCACCTATATTGGGTATGCATGAGCTGAAATTTTCTGTTTCTCTAGATTGGGTTCTTTGAGGAAAGAGATCTGATGCTTGACACGTAGTAATTCTATAAAGAATTAAATGAATGACTATCCCATTAGTCAATACATTTTTTAATAAGGGCAATTTAAGATTAAATTACCAAAATGTACCAAGTGAAACTCTAATTGGATACCTGAAAATCAGTTGGATGAGGACAAATTGTTTAAAAGATTTGTGGGGACAGAGTCCCAGAGAGCAGTTTCCAGGCTCTCGGCCTCACATGGAAAGGTGCTGGCTTGGGTAGTAGATGGCCATCATCTGTAACTAGTTGGCCATCAGCTGCAAACAATTAGCTAGTGGCCACTAAACTAACTGCTGTGGCTACACTACAGGGTTGGCTGGTTGGTTGGCGGAGAAGCAGATGGCGGATTGGGGCTAGCAAGTGGGGTTGGTTGGTAGAGAAGCAGACGGCAGGCTGCGGATCGTGTGGCTCCTGCTACCTGTGTCTCCAACCCAGCCGCCAGCAAGACTATAGTGGTATGACTCCCCTATCTATGGCTCCGTGTTCTTTGACACATGGCAAGCAGGGTATGGTGCCGGCCAAAACTCTCTGAAGGATGGTGGAGCAGTTTGTGCGTATGAAAACTCAGTCTCGAGAAGCCGATGAGGATCAGCACTGGGAGCAGGAAACGCAATACGCCTGGGAGAAACATGACCCCTCAGTGAATTGGTGGTCCTCTCGAGCCTCCAGATAGCGTGCCGCCCTGTTGGCCATAGCAGGTATTCCCTGCTTTTTGGTGGTCTGCTGCTGCCATGGGCTCCTAGAGTTGTGGACATCTTGCACTGGGGCCACGATCCACTCAGATACCTGGCACAGTGAGCAGGATTCCGGTCGGGTAGGAATGATATCTGACTCTGGGCAGGAGGACATGTGGTCCCTGTGGCCACAGTGTATGGTGCCCTGTGGCCACTATTCTTAGGAGTTGGACCCCTGTGGAGGGGTGGGAGGATGTGCACGGTTCTCTGACCATCATAGAAAAAGCCATGCAGCTGCTGGAGAGCTGGACCTCGTGGAGGGGTGGGAAGACGTGGATGGTTTTCCAACCAGCATAGTGGAGAAAATGAAGGTCGTTGTGGCTGTGTGGGCTGGGAAGTGCTTGCTGAGGTAGCCCAGATGCGGGACATTATTTGACTGGAATGAAACTTTTTCTCGTGAGCTGGGTTCCTGACACAGGGCCCCTCGGGGAAGATGCATGTCACATAGATTATGAGGTGAGACCTTGGAAGTGTAGAGTGTGGGGGAAGAGTCCCAGAGAGCAGTTTCCAGGCTCTTGGCCTCACATGGAAAGGTGCTGGGGGGTTGGCTGGTTGGTTGGCAGAGAAGCCGACTGTGGATTGCAGTTAGCAATTGGGGTTGGTTGGTTGGCAAAGAAGCGGATGGTAGATTGTGGCTAGCAAGTGGGGTTAGTTGGTAGAGAAGCAGAAGGCAGGTTATGGATCATGTGGCTCCTGCTGCCTGTGTCTCCAACTCAGCCGCCGGCAAGACTATAGTGGTATGAATCCCTTATCTGTGGCTCTGTTGGTGTTCCTGTTTGGCCTCACCATGTCCTGTGTTCTTATGCGGAGAGCGGGAGCTGAGACCCCACATGACACGATTCTACTTAGTTCATTTGATCTGCAGCATATCCTCCCAGATAGCATACTCCAGTAGGATTAATCATACAATCTCAAACAGTTTACACTGAATTAAGTACCTTAAAATACTTTGCTGTGAAATCCAAATAATATTTTGGGTTCTAAATTATTCTAACCTCACAAATAATGCCTGTGGGGACAGAGTCCCAGAGAGCAGTTTCCAGGCTCTCGGCCTCGCGTGGGGAGGTGCTGGCTAGAGTAGTGAATGACCATCAACTGTGATTGGTTGGCCATCAGCTGTAACCAGTTAGTCAATTGGCTACTGATGTAACTGCGGGGCTGCCGTTGATTGGTTGGTTGGTTGGCAGGCAGAGAAGTGAATGGTGGACTAGGGATCGTGTGACTACAACTGCGTGTGTCTTGCCCGGCCACCAGAAAGAATATAGTGGTATGACTCCCCTACCTATGGCTTCGTGGGTGTTCCTTTTTGGCCTAGCCATATCCTGCATTCTTATGTGGGGAGCGGGACCAGAGGCCCCAGAGGCCGCCCCGCATGATAATGCCAAAACACGTTATCTAATATTGTGACCCGAACACATAAAATTCCCATTTTAGTATTCAACTGTGAATACTCAAGGGAATATTCACAGTTAAACTAATTTATTTTTCATATGTTCTATTACAACTAACAGCATATGAGTCTGTTGCTTGACAGCACAAAAGAAATCTATTTGTAAGTTTGAACATTTTTCATTTTTATGTTTTAATTGAAAAATAAAAAGAAATACAAAAATACATTTCTCCCTCAGGATTGAAAATAATGAAGTGTTTAAAATAACATTTAGTAATTAGCTTGGGGGTGACTGGTTCTGAAATGTTCTAATCATTTTTCACTCTCTGACACACATTGTGATACCTAACATTTGCTCTTGGGTTTCTCTTGATTTATCCATGAAATCCATAGCAGGAGAACATATGCTATGTTCTCATTGATCCTATCAAGTTTACAGCCAACACATGGGAATGAGAATGGTTAATGGCACAAGTGTAGAGCAGTAAACAAAACTGACCAAATTATCTGGCTTTACAGAATTTATCTTCTAAGTAAAGGGAGAAAGACCAGAATAAGTGAAATATATAAGTTAATTATATATTGTGTTATTTTGTTGTTAATTATGGAATTTGAGTAAAGGTTAATCTAAGAAGTATTCCCTCTCATGGCTGTTGCTAAAGAGTTATAGCTTGGATTGGTAAAATGGCTCAGGGTCTTTCCTTAGTCTGGGTGCCCCTAAATACAGAGTCCAAAGCAAAGGCTTATGTCATGCAGCGTCTCAGCTTCCACTCCCTGCACAAGAAAGCAGGACATGGTGAGGCCAAAAAGGAACACCAACGGAGCAATAGATAGGGGAGTCATACCACTATATTCTCTCTGGCATCTGGGTTGGAGAAACAGGGAGCAAATATCCTCCAGTACCACAATGGGGGCTCTTCCTGCACCCCACTCGAGACATAGGAAGTAGGATCCACATGATCCGTAATCCACCATCCACGCTTGCTAACCGCATTTGCTAGCTGCAATCCCCCGTCTGCTTCTCTGCTAGCCAACCAACCCCCTCGCATAGCCAAGACAGTTGTATTAGTGGCTAATAGCTAACCGGTAACAGCTGATGGCCACTCAGCCACAGCGGATGGCCATTTCATTACAGCTGATGGCCATCTAATAACAAAGCCAGCACCTTGCCACGTGAGGCCGAGAGCCTGGAAACTGCTCTCTGGGGCTCTGTCCCCACAGCTTATGTTCACTAATCTCTTAGAGGATATAATCCTTGTGAGCAGTCGTGAGAGAAAGTCAGAAGGAATTAAGGAAGGAGAGAGATATGGGGGTGTATTGCTTAACTGGCTACTTCGTGATATCAAAAACAATTTATTTCTCCCACTCATGAAATAATTTCTAAGAAGCTGTTTAAATGACAGCTCTATGGATAGTCCCTCCAAGAGAAGGAAGGGGAAGAATGGATGCAGTGGCTTCCATGTTTAATGGGCCAAAGGTTTGTGGAGACAGAGCCAGGAGTGCAGTTTCCAGACTCTCGCCCTCATGTGGAAAGGTGCTCAGTCGGGTAGTAAATGGCCATCAACTATGAGTGGATGGCCATCAGCTGTGGCTACTTGGCCATCAACTGTAACCAGTGAGCCATTGCCCACTAATATACCAGCCATGGCTACGCTAGCAGAAAATGGGGGTTAGCAAGAAGATGGTGGCTGAGCTAGCAAGAGCGGATTGCAGTTAGGACGTGAGGTTGGTTGGCAGAGAAGCGGTCGACAGGTTGCAGATCATGTGAATCCTGCTTCCTGTGTCTCCAACCCAGCCACCAGCGAGACTATAGTGGTATGACTCCCCTATCTATGGCTCTGTTGGTGTTCCTTTTTGGCCTCACCATGTCCTGTGTTCTTATGTGGGTAGTGGGGCCAGAGACCCCGCATGACACCCTGCATGTCAGGTTGTTCATGACTTGTTGTTAACAGGGAAACCCCAGAACTGGAGACAAGAGGCTCACAGAGTGAGTGTGAGACAAGAATGTGTCTGTTGTGTCTGCATAGGATAGTGGGAACTATGTAAAAGGAGTCACCAGGATAACTAAATCAAGGGACAGATGAGTCCAAGAATGCCTGAGTTGGTGCTTAAGAAGTATCTGAAATATGTCTTCAGCCCTATTTTAACTAGAGGAGAAAGTTTTTACTGATTTTACATATGTGAGCTTCCTGTAAGTTGTGCCAAACAACAACAAAAAGTAAAACCACTGACCTGTCACAAGTTTCAAATTGTTTGTAGATGAAGAAATTGAGTTCTAGAAGAATACATTGACTTGCCATCAGCTAAGTCAATGAATGTCAGTATTGAGTTCTCGTGAGGAATATATAGCTTCGTGTTTACTACCAGTGTTTCCTTTAGAAGATCGCTGTTGCTTGAATAGGTTAGTTGTCTCTATAAGATCCACAGATCATATGTAAAAAAGGGAGTTTTCACACATATCTGATGTTTCAAAGATATCTGAAGTCTAGGATGCCATTTTGATTCATATGATTTATAGTATAGTCACTGGGCAAATAGGTATGCTAACGTTAGTTGTAATTAAAATTTTCAGATTGAAAATTGTATAAAAAGAACCACATTGATCCTTTTCACCAAAATAAAATGTTTTCTGCTATTTGCCAACTAGATATAAATTCTCTTCATTACATTTTGCTTGCATGTCTATTTTGGCCTTTACTTTCTGAAAAGTAGCCATTTTGAACTTTTCTTTTCTTCTATTTTTTTTAATCTCTCCACTACTTGTAATCATCTGCATACTACTATGGGAAAAATAACTCTGGATTTGGCAATATATCATATGAGCTTAAGTCTCTACACAATGATTGATACTACCTGCTTGAGTAGATGAAGTCACATAGTTTCCCTAAAGTCATTCTCTTTATCTTTAAAATTATATGGTATCCTCAGAAGGTCCTTATGTAGATTCCATTGATTAAACTATGGAAAACATTTGTAATGTGCTATTCAAATATTAAGTTTTAATGATTACTTAGCGTAATATTCCATATAATTAATTATTTTTTTATTTTGTTAAATTGAGAAAAATATTTAATAAAAAATAAGATTAGGCATTAGTTTTTGATCAGTTATTAAGATTTGATTTGCCTTAAATGGAATAAAATCTAAATTGAAAATTTCAGAAATATCTGCAGATATCTCTATAGTCCTAACTTGAAAGCCTCAATTATCATTTAGTTGTAAGGCTTTATGTTTTGATAATCTTTCCAGAACTCTAAGGAAGAATAAAATATTTTAAGTTAACATGTATAACTTTCAGGTATAACTTTGAAAAACAATCCAACAAATTTGAGCCAAATGTTAAAATTAAGGTATTTTCCAAATTTAAACTAAATCTTGAATTGTTTTGACAGGCCATTTCCAGTGGATTTTCAAAGCCATTATAGTATATATTCTTTTTTTTAATAAATTAATGATAATATTTATTCATAAAGTATCTATAGATTGACTGAAAGGTTAATATTATACTGACAATCTTAAAATAGACTTTTATACAAAATAATGTTTTGCACATATCTACTTATTTATTACCCAATTCAGTACCTGAATTACTTTTGGTCATATTTAATACATATGAGTACTTGCATCATCTCAATATAAATTTGAGTATTAATACATAAATAGAGATTAGATGATATAAAGATATGACCACATTTTTAGTATATATCAAATCAGAAATTCTCATACAAAAAGTTCTGAAAGGAACCATGAAACTGGAGGGTGGGAGACTTTGTCCTACATACAATCACAATTTAATAGTTGTTCGTGCTTTCATGATATAGTTTAGATTATTTAACTACTGAGACATACTCTCCTCATTTGTGATGTTAAATAAATCAGTAAATGTGAACAAGCCACATAAAGTGCAATATACTATGCCAATCTTAGAAGTATGTTCAATAAAATTCACACTGCCAGCATACAAAGGAACATACACGTTATGAGCAAGAGGAGGGATAAGTTCCAAAAACAAGAACCTAAAATAAAATGTGCACATAAAAAAGCAATAAAAAGAGTTATCAAAAAGAGAAAAAAAATAACTGTTCAGTGAATATAATCTTACAGCATTTGTTTCAAATAGCACTGCATTTTGTGGATTTTTTTTTTTTTTTAACTGTATGTTCTGATACACTAAGTAAATGTTTCTTTGCTAACAGTTAACTTGTACTTAAAGGCAAACAAGAAGTCAATCAAATTATTCTCTCTCCCTTCTGCCTTTTTATATGTTTTTGTCCCATGGCAAGCTACAAATTTTCAGTTGTCATCTGTCAATAAACTAGAGATAGCAGAATAAAATGATGGTCTTAAATCTTAACTCTTGACAGATGGAAAAGACACAAAACTTTAAAATCTGGTTGGTAGGAAAATGTATAAAGAACCGCTAGGGTAGCAAGTGTCACCGAAACTGCATTTTGGCAATTTGCAAGAAGTTACACAGTGGGTTTAAAACCTAATATGTCTTTGAAGTATTGCCATTTATGTGCATACACATTGTTAATTAAAAAAAAAATAATAATAACCATTTATTGAACACCCACTACTGGAAAAACTGTTAAACATTAGAAGTAAAGGTAAATATGAGGGTGGGGGGAGGAGCTAGATGGCAGAATAGACGGGTGCTATGTCAACTGCCTCCCAGGATCATGCCAAAATTACAAATAATTTATACAACATTCAACCTTGGAATTCATCTGAACACTAACTGAACAGAACCTTTAAATAAGGATTTAAAGAAGAGGCCACATCATGACTAGTAGGAGGGGAGGAGATGTGAGGCAGGCAGGCTTCAGGCCCAAGGTGAGAGGGCAAACCTGGAGAAGGGCACCTCAGTGGCGGAGGCTTCCCTTGCTTGGGGAGGGACCCTGCAGCCCTACATGGGTTCTCTAACCCAGAGTTCTTCTGCCAGGAAGGGGAGTTCCACTAGAGCTGGCAGGAGCAATCAGTGAGGACTCTCTTTGCTCAATTCCCTGGGGCGGAGGGCGACTAGAGACCTAGTCACCCTCCTGTGGAGCCGGCACATGGACTCACTCTGGTGAACATTCACCCCGTCCCTGGCAGAGGGAGTGACTCTGTGAGCGGAGGCCCAGGAGCCCGCAGGGAAGGACTGAGATGAGCGCCTTTGGCATGGGAGCTGGAGGTTTGGGGACCATTTTTCACCAGTGTGGAGCTTATACACTAGTGTACAGGAGAGTGCCATTTTTTCAAGGTTAAGCCCTCCCACAGAGGGTGAGGTGTGACATCACCACGGTCTGGTGGAATTGGGGCAGGTATGCACATGTGCACGTGCATGCTGCCTTGGGTCCCAGCTCTGTACTCGGCTTGTGATGCGGCTTGTGATGCGCCAGGAGGAGGACTGTCGGGGACTCTCTGACTCCAACGGGCTACTGATTGGGACAGGGGCGCATGCGCACGATACTTTCAGTCCCCTCTCTCCACCTGCATGTGCAGCATTGCCAGGGTAGGGCTGGACTGTTGGGCTGCGCGACCTGATCCACAGGCTGCTGATTGAGACAGGCAGAGAGTTTTCCTGACAGTGTTGGGCTAGGAGCTGCGTGGCAACGCGATCTGGCCAGCGCATTGGTAGCGTGTTTGTGTGGGCTGGTTTGCTGGTGCAGGAGCACACACTGCTCAGACTTGGTGGGGACCTGCCCTTGCCACCTAGAGTTGCGTTGCCGGGGGACACCCTGAGTCACTGGTGCCTGGAGCCCACCTCCACAGGCCACAGAGGGTTTTTGCATCAGCGGACAGCCTGCAGCAACTTATGGGGATATTTTGGTGGTGAGTATGGCCCTGGAGCCCAAGACAGCCAATTGTGGGCAGTTCACTGCGATCCTAAGAAGGAGGCCGACACACAACGCCCTGGGCCCTTTCCCTCAACACAGCTGGTGCTGACTCCCACAGAGACTCTATTGCTGAGGAAGTGGCCTGAAGATTAAAGTGGGCAGAGAGCATTTTTTCCCTTTTTTTTTTCCTTTTCTTTCCGTTCTTATTTTTCTTCCTCTCTTTTTCACATTATCGTTTTTTCCTTTTTATTTATTGTTTTCTCTTTCATGGTTTTGTTCTTTTTTCTGCCGTCTGTTTTCTTTTTGTTGTTGTTTCTCGGGTTTGTCTTGTTATTGCTTTGGTTACTGTTTTTCTATCTTGTTCTGCTGTTTTTGTCTCTTTTATATATTTTTGTTTCTCCTGTTTGATCATTGTTTATCATGTCTTTGTTTTGTTTTTGTTGTTTTGTAAAGTGGGGGTGAGCCTACCACTGGTCCAGGAGCTGAGACTACACTGAATTTGTAGAAACCACTGACCACAGCCTTTACCCATCTGTAACACCACCTTGCCCACCTACAGCTGCATTGCCACGGACACTCAGTGCCTGGGTGACTGGCCCCACCCCCACAAACTGTGTGGATAAGTTTTTTTTACAACAGCAGATGATCCACAGAGCCCTGCAGTCATCCTGGAGGTGTTCAGTGACCCCAAACCTGTCCCGCAGCCACTCAGAAGAAGCTCTCAGGAATTTGTGAGCTTGAGGTGGACGCTGGCTGTAGTGCCCTCAGGACGCTCTACAAGGGTATCACAAGCCAGGTATTGGCGTAATATTGGAATCTGCATTAATGTCTTAAAAACTACCAATCACATCTCGTAATTCACTTGAACTCCATCCTGCCTAGCTAGTGCTGCATCGTCAAGGGCACCCTCAGCACTGGGTCAACCAGCAGGACACACACTCCTAAAGAGTGTCTTTCAACAGTAGGGCCTTACGGGCAACTGACAGGTGCCAACAGGCCAACGGGGCCCTGGGCCTTTTGCTAAACTGCTTCAGGATCAATATTGCTGGCAGCCAGCCTCAGTTCACAAAGAGACCACGCCCACATGAGTCCAGGTCCAGCATGGGCAGCAGCCAATGGCATAGAGCTTTGAGGCACCTATCAGGTAGCCATGGGCCGGTAACAGACAGGGCTGAAATGGCCTTCAGTGGGAGCCCTGCCCAAGAGACACCAGAACCAGTACACCCAGAGGCCAGCATCAGACCAAACCAGAACACTACAAGTGGCACTCTCAAAGGAAATTTTCCACAGGCAAAAGGCTCACAGGAGCCAAGCTTCCTCTGAGGGGGTCAACCTCCTCACAGCAGCTCATACACTCTGAGCAGAGCTAAGTCTCACAGCTAATCAGCCTGAGGATCAATCTCACCCTCTGACAAGCCAAAAGCAATTAAAGATCAACTTCAACAGTGATTCCTCTGGAACACATGGGATAGGAGAATAGGGAGACTGTGCAATCCAAATATAAAGGACACATACTACATAAGACCACCCAGCAACGACTGAGACACATAAGTGATCTATCTTACACATCGAAGCAATCACAGAGTGACAGCCAGAATGAGGAAACAAAGAAACGTGTCCCAAATAAAAAATCAGAAGAAACCTCTAGAAATGGTACTAAATGAAACAGAGGCATCCAACCTACCAGAAACAGGGTTTAGAACACTGATGATAAGAATGTTTAAGGAACTTAGTGAGAACATAAGGAAGGATAGATAAATCATTAAAAAACAACCAGTTAGAACTAAAGAATACAATAACTGAAATGAAGAACTCATTCGAAGGAATCACCAGTAGATTAGATGAAGCAGAGGATCGAATCAGTGATTTAGAAGACAAGATAGCAGTAATCACCCAATCAGAACAACAAAAAGAAAAAAGAATTAAAAAAAAAAAAAAAACAAAAAAGAACAACAATGAAAATAGTTTAAAAGAGACCTGTGGGAAAACATCAAGCACAACAACATCCACATCATAGGAATACCAGAAGGGGAAGAGAAGGATCAAGGGAATGAGAACGTATTTGAAGAAATAATGACTGAAAACTTCCCTATTCTGGTGAAAGAAATTGACATACAAGCCCAGGAAGTGCAGAGTTCCAATCAAGATGAATCCAAACAGGCTCACACCAAGACAGATTATAGTTAAAATGGCAACAGTTGAAGAAAAAGAGAGAATCCTAAAAGCAGCAAGAGTGGGTTACATACAAAGGAACTCCTATACGACTATCAGCTGACTTTTCTGCAGAAAACCTGCAGGCCAGAAGGGAGTGGCAGGAAATATTCAAAGTGATGAAAAACAAAGGCCTACAATCAAGATTGTTCTACCCAGCAAGACTATCACTTAAGATTGAAGGAGAGAGAAAGAGCTTCTCAGAAAAGAATCAGTTAAACGGATTCATTACCACAAAACCAGAAGTGCAGGAGATGTTAAAAAGGCTTTTCTAAACAGAAGAAAGGGGAAAACAAACTAATGAAGGAAGACCAGAAATATGAATAACAAAATGGCAATAAATATATCCCTATCAATAATCACTTTAACTGTGAATGGGCTAAATGCTCCAATCAAAAGACATAGAGTGGCTCAGTGAATAAGAAAACAGGACCCATGCATATGCTGTTTACAAGAGACTCAGATCAAAAGACACACACAGACTAAAAGTAAAGGAATGGAATAAGATATTTCATGCAAATGGAAATGAGAAAAAATCTGGGGTAGCAATACTTATTTCAGACAAAATAGACTTTAAAACGACGACTACAATAAAAGACAAAGAAGGTCACTACATAATAATAAAGGAATCAAGACAAGAAAAGGACATAACATTAGTAAACATCTATGCACCCAACATAGGAGCTTCTAAATTTGTAAAAGAGTTTTTGACCTACATAAAGTCAGAGATCAACAGTAGCACTATCACAGTAGGGGACTTCAACACTCCGTTGTCAACAATGGACAGATCCTCCACATAAAAAATCAACACAGGAACAGTGACCTTAAATGACACTTTAGACCAGTTGGATTTAATTTATATTTTTAGAGCACGTCACCCCAAAGCAGCAGAATATATATTCTTCTCAAGTGCACATGGAACATTTTCAAAGATAGACTACATGCTAGGCCACAAAATAAATCTCAATAAATTTAAGAAGATTGAAATCATATCAAGCATCTTCTCTGACCATGATGTTATGAAACTAGAAATCATTAGAAGAAGAAATCTGGAAAACACACAAATACATGGAGGCTAAATAACATGTAACTAAACAGTGAGTGGGTCAATAATGAGATCAACGAAGAAATCAAAAGACACCTCTAGACAAACGAAAATGAAAACACAATAACCCCAAATCTATGGGATGCAGCAAAAGCAGTCCTAAGAGGGAAATTTATAACAATGCAGGACTATCTAAAGAAGCAAGCAAAATCTCAAATCAATAGGCTATCTTTACACCTAAGGGGACTGGGAAAAGAACAGCAAAACAAGCCTGAAGGGAGTACAAGGAAGGAAATAATAAAGATCAGAACAGAAATAAATGATATAGAGACCAAAAAAACAATACAAAAGATCAATGAAGCCAAGAGCTGGTTTTTTGAGAAGATAAAAAAAAATGATAAACTGTTATCCAGACTCATCAAGAAAAAGAGAGAGAGAGGACCCAAATTAATAAAATCAGAAATGAAAGCGGAGAAGTGACAACAGATACCACAGAAATACAGAAAATTTTAAGAAAATACTATGAGTAACAAATTAGACAATTTAGAAGAAATGATAAATTTCTAGAAGCATGCAGTCTTCCAACACTGAATCAAGAAGAAACAGAAACTCTGAACAGGCTGATTACTACCAAAGAAATTGAATCACTAATCAACAAGCTCCCAAAAAAACAGAAGTCCTGGACCAGATGGCTTCACAGGTGAATTTTACAAAAAATTCAAAAAAGAATGAACACCTATTCTCCTCAAACTATTCCAAAAATTTCAGGAGGGAAGGCTCCCCAGCACATTTTATGAGGTCACTATTACTCTGATCCCAAAACCAGACAAATACAAACAACAACAACAACAAAACAATAACTACAGGCTAATATCCCTAATGAACATTAGACACAAAAATCCTCAACAAAATACTAGCAAACCTGATTCTGCAACAAATTAAAAAAGACCATATACCATGATCAAGTGAGATTCATTCTTGGTATACAAAGTTGGTTCGATATCTGCAAATCAATTGACATGATACATATGATCTCACTTATATGTGGAATCTAAAGAACTGAATAAATGAGCAAAGTCAACAGAAGTAATCTCAAAGATATAGAGGAAAAACTGATGGTTGCTAGATGGGAGGAAGGTGGAGATGAGGAAGAAGGGGAAGGGATTAGACACATAAATTGGTAACTACAATACTGCCACAGTTATATGAAAGACATTTTGAGGAATATAATCAATAATGTTGTAAAGATTGTGTAGGGTGTCAGATGGGCACTTGTCTTATTAAGGAGACCACTTCATGGACATTGTAGATGCTTGAATACTGCATTGTACACCTGAAGCTGAAGCTGAATAATATTGTATGTCAACTATAATATTATATATATATATATATATATATATATATATATATATATATATATAGTCATAGGATATGGAGTACAGCACAGGGAATAGAGTCAATGGAATTGTAATAGATATATACGGTGTCAGAAGGGCAATAGATTGGGGCGGGGAGTTATCACTTTGTGAGGGGTGAAATGTCTAAATATTACATTGTTTTGTACACCTGAAACTAATAATAATAATAATAAAGGTAAATATTATTAGGGCTTGTGCCTGAAAAAAATTCTAGTCTGAAAAAAGAACAGAAAATAGAACCATGGCACAATACTAGATGATAAATGCTATAAGAAACTTGTCATATAGGTTCATTTCCCCCAAAAAATCATAAGAGATCTTATAAATACAATGTTTTAAACTACTTAGAATGGAGTTAAATATGTATATAAACAGTGCCCATAAGAATATTGGATGCTAATATTAGCTACAGATGAGCTTGCTACTTTGCTACCTGAGAAAGTTTGATGAGTAATTATACAGACAAATGTAATAATGCTAAGAGTCTTTGGGAAGAGTGAATTGGGCTCAAAGAAAATAAACTAAGGAGGCAGAAAAATTAATTGTTCTCATGTCCATTTGTCTCCCACCCCAGAACCAAGATGGATGTTGGTGTGTGTTTGTGTGTGTGTGTGTGTGTGTGTGTGTATGTGTTTACTACACAATATGTAAGTAAGGACTAGTTTTGCATCACTGAATCCACACAGCTACCTCAGCCAACTCTTTTTCTTCCTTCGTATTTTGAATGATGAAGAGTCCTGAAAGATGTGTTTTGCAGCCACCCTTTCTTGTTTTCTCATGGGATTCACTGTTTTGATTATCTACTCTATTAAATAAAGGGTCATCACATTTATTTCTTGTGGTAAAGGGCCAGATAGTAAATATTTTAGGCTTGTGAGCCTAAATATGTGAGCCGTGAGACTTCTGTTGTAGCTATTCAATTCTGCCAAGGTGGCATGAAAGCAGTCATAGGCTACATAAAAATTAATTAGTTTGGCCGAGTCACAATAAAATTTTATTTACAAAAACAGATGGTGTTCTGGATTTGGCCCATGTTAGTAGTTCTTTGACCCCTACCCTAAGTGATAAACCTCTCCTACTGAATTATTTGTTGTAACTGCACCCAAATATCAGTATCACCCCTCATAAAGAGCAAGAGCAAGTTTACAAAAAGATGTCCATGTAGCATTTGTCTAATACTTGAAAGTTATAAATCAAGAAAAAAAAGATAAACCTGTTACATAAACAACTTTCCTCCAATCTTGACAACTAAAGCTTCATAAATACCTTGCAGGCCAAATCTGAAATTTAGAATTTTGGGCCTTCTTGAAGTTCCACGTCAGAAATGATGGTAGAGAGAGGCAATGCCATTCCCATCTTCTTTCATTTCTTACTCCCTCCCTTTCTTCCTGAAGGGCAGAGGCTTTCCAGTCCTCATGCCCAGCAGAGTGTGGTTTACCACTAGTAGGGTTAACCTTGGAAATTAGTTCCCTGCAAGTTCTGGGGCAGGTCTGGGGCCATAGAAATCCAGAGTCCCAGGTATACAGAAAGTGGTTGAAAAAGGATGACATGATGCCTGAGAAGACACATCCTCTTTGTTACATGGTTTTCGTACATTGTAGGGAAAGATTAGTCCAGAGAAAGACCAGAGGTGGGCCTGCTGAAGCACAGAGTCCAGTGCAGGCAACCCTCTTGGCTGGGGTCTGGATACACTGATGAGTTCAGAAGAACACCTCTGTCTCAATCAGAAAGACTCAAATTAATTTTTGTCTTCTGCTATGGGTTTAATTGTCCTGAAAAAACTCTTATGTTGAAGCTCTAATCTCCTTATCATAGAATGTGACCTTATTTGGAAGTAGGGTCACTGCAGATGTAATTAGGTAAGGTGAGGTTATAATGGAGAAGCATGCACTCCTAACAAATATAACAGGTAACCTTATAAAAAAAGGGGGGGGGGATTTGGACACAGAGATGCACACAGGGATAAAGTCATGTGAAGATGAAGGCAGAGTTTGAGGTGATGCTTCTGAAGAACAAATGTGCTATTAGATTGTATGTAGAGTATGACAGCAAAATAAGAGTCAAGAGGGAATTCAAGGATGAAGGCCAAGAAATAGGGTAAATGAACATGAGAAAACTACAAAAGGCATAGGTCTGTGAATATAATTAAAAAAAATAATTTTGGCTAAGTTTAAGTAAAATATCCATCAGACATCTAAGAGGAGGTACTCAACAGATAGATGGATGATCCGAGAGAAATTAAATGTTGGTGCCCTTAACATATAAAATGTTACAGCAAACACATCTGTACATCATAGTTGCATTTGGATAGGGCCTATGTCTGATCACCACTGTCTTAACAGCACATAGCTCAATGATGGGCATAGCACAGAATAAACTCAATAAGAATTTTGTGAATAAAAGGAGGAAAGGAAAGAAGAAAAGAAGAAAGGAAAAGGAAAAATAAAATAAATCTGAGAAATTTAGTAACTCTATGTACCTTGGCAACATTTATGTAGCATTATCCATTGTTTCTTAGCATTTAATATATCATCTTGTATGCCTGAAAGGAATAGAAATTTTATTGGGTGTTAATACTTCATTAAGTGAACTACTGCACAAACAACTATCCCAGAGACCTAGATAGAATTAGATGAAATAATTTATCATAAGTGGCCAGTTTAAGAGCTTTAGTATGTCTACATTAAATAAATTGCTAAAATTTTACATCCTTTTTGAATTATATAAATATTCCATCTGTCATTACAGCTATACACATTCATTTGTTCATTTAAAAAATATTTTTGAGGGCTTAAAATTGTTTTAAATATCAGGATACCCAAGTAGAAAAAAAATAAAACAAAGTTTCTTGGAATTTACATTCTATACAGGTTGGGGGAAGGAGATGAGCAATAAAACAAAATAAAACAAAACACAAAACCACAGATAAACATCACATATAATTAAATTATATAGTGATTTCAGAGGTAATTGACCCTATGGAAAAATGGAAAAAATAGAGCAGGGTGGAAAGGATATGTAGTGTTGTTTGGGTAACAATTTGAAATGAGATGGTCAACACAGCAACCTTTTTAAGGTGAAGACAGAAAGACAGAACAACCACAGTAAAGACTGTAAGGGGGGAATATGCAGGCATGTTAACGTGGCAGGTAGCCCCAGCTGAACAGAATGAATGAGCAGGAGAGTCCTAAGAGGTATGTTCAGAGAGGTAATACCGTGTTTCCCCGAAAATAAGACCTAGCTGGAAAATAAGCCCTAGCATGATTTTTCAGGATGACATTCCCTGAACATAAGCCCTAATGTGTGTTTTGGAGCAAAAATTAATATAAGACCTGGTCTTACGTTCGGGGAAACATGGTAGGATTGGTGGAGAGAAGGCTGATCATATAGGGTCTTATAGCTCTTCAAGTAGCTCTATTTGACAATATGAAAAAATAAAAATGTCAGAACATATTTGTATTGGAGGGACCTTAATGATAACTTAATTTGACTGTTTTTATTTTATAAAGAAAATTGACGTTATAAATTTTAAGACACAAGCTTGAAATTATAATGGATAATTTGACCATCACTGAAACCTAACACGATAAAATCATGCATTCTCAGCTTTAACAGTCAGTATAGTGCCTCTTAAAGCAGTGGTTCTCCTATGTTGTGAACATGGAAATCATTGATAGGGCTTGTTAAAATACAGAATTTTCAGCTCTACCACCAGCATTTCCAATTCATTAAGTCTTTATTGCATCTTGAGAATTTGCATTTCTAACAAGTTTCCAGGTGACATTATTATAATACTGATGTCTGGAGACTATGCACTGAAAACCACTGTTCTAGACATATGCCATAGACATACTAAAAAATCCGCAGTATATCAAGAATTATTATCATGCAGGGTCTCTGGTCCCACTCCCCGCACAAGGACACAGGATATGGTGAGGCCAAAAAGGAACACCAACAGAGCTATAGACAGGGAAGTCATACCACTATATTCTCGCTGGTGGCTGGGTTGGAGACATGGAAGCAGGAGCCGCAACCTGCCGCATGCTTCTCTGCCAACCAACCAACCCCTTTCTAACTGCAATCTGTGCTTGCTAGCTCAGCCATGGCAGTTATATCAGTGGTCAATGGCTAATTGGTTATAGCTGATGGCCAACTAGTTACAGCTGATGGCCATCTACTAGCCTAGTCATCACCTTTCCACATGAGGCCGAGAGCCTGGAAACTGCTCTCTGGGAATCTGTCCCCACAATTATATATTTTGATTTCTTAGCAAAATGCATTTAGTCATTTAGAATAATCATAACTTCATGGAAAAGCTAATAACTTCTTTGCATGTCCTATATCAATATGATCTCTCTTCCTTTTAGGATTGTTTTTCTAGAAGCTTACAGCGTCTGTTTCCATTTTTCTACTGTTTCCCCCAAAATAAGACCTACCCAGACAATCAGTTCTAATGCGTCTCTTGGAGCAAAAATTAATATTAGACCCGGTATTATATTATAATATATTATAATATAATATATTATATTATATTATATTATATTATAAGACCGGGTCATATATTATAGTAAAATAAGACCGGGTCTTATATTAATTTTTGCTCCAAAAGACACATTAGAGGTGATTGTCTGGCTAGGTCTTATTTTTGGGGAAACACAGTGTCTCTCTGGACTCTTCCCTATCCTTCCATTATCCTAAATGCCTGCCTCTAGTTTCCTTTCAGAAGAATTTTTTTTGGATAAGACTTGGGATCTGAGAATTACAGATAGAATGAAAAAGAATGTATGATTTGTAGAATACCTGGTGTTGGGCCTCAGATGAGTTTATTGTCTCCAGATTCAGTCCAAACAAACAAATATGTATATTTGTTATTTTGTTTATTTTGTGATTTTAAATTATCTTGAAAATATGTCAGGATGAGAATGTCCAAGTATTTTTTCTACACTAGAATACATAACATATTTGCCCCTCAAAATTGAGAATATTCAATTCTGTATGGATTTTTATATCTTTATGTAAAGCTGTAGGAGCCAAACATCAATAGACAAGATAGAAAAAAAAGAAAAAAAGAAGCAGTCCTGAGAATTACACCAGTGTCAAGAGTGAAAGCAATTTCAAACCAATCTGGCAAAATTGTTTTCTAATGCTCTCAGGTGGTTTCAAATTTCCTTGGCTAGACAATTTGGAGAACTCTTTTGACTTTCTTCCACATTGAAATCTAGAAAGTCAGAGGAAGAAGATAATCTGAGTAAATTACATTTAGAAACTATTTGTCTAACAAATATACAACAAATGATTAAATCCTGTTATTTATACTTCTTAATCATTTTTAGAATCTGTATCTTTCTCTTCCTACACACTCTGGCTGCCTTTATCATCATTTCCCTGGGTATTTGCCATGTCTCCATTATGGCTTCCGTTTGTACTTATTTCTGAAGTCCAACCTGAATAATGCTCTCTATTTTTCAAAATTGAATATGCTGCCAAACTAGTTATTTAATTGAAATCCTTCAGCAGCTCCCTAAAATATATCAGATAAAGTCCAAAGTAATCAGTGATGTTCCTAAAATCTGTTTGATTCTTCAGTTTCAGTCTTGCCTCTCCCTCCTTGAAATGAAACCATTCAGTCAATATGAAGTAGTTCTATATTCCTGAATATAGCATATACTGTTTAATGTGCCAGGCCCTTTTCACAGTGCTTACTCTCTGTGGAGCACCCTTCCTCTTGTCTTTATGGTGAACCCTTTTTCATCCTTCAGTTAATACTGGCACATGTTGAAAGGCATCTTCTGTCACATTCTATAGATCGAAATAGAATGTCAACTAAGACTGCAGGGGGCCAGCAAAATAGATCTCAAAACTCTAGCACTTAGTGCTGTGATTATGAAGTGGATACTGATTCCATATTTTAAATATAATATGTTTTAATATGCTCAGTGTTCATTGACTTTAATACAACATTTATGACAAAAATACATGAATAATTAGGGTGGGGTTAGTAGAGAAACCACTGATGTTCAAAAGGTCATTTAAAAGAGGACATACAGATGGCCAATAGACATGAAAAAATGCTCAGCATCACTAATTATCAGAGAAAAGCAAATATAAACCTCAGTGAGATATCACCTCATACCAGTTAGAATATCATCAACAGGACAAGTAATAACAAGTGTTGGAGAGGCTGTGGAGAAAAAGGAACCCTCATACACTCTTGGTGGGGATGCAGATTGGAGCAGCTACTATGGAAGGCAGTGTGGAGGTTCCTCAAACAATTAGGAATAGAATTACCATAGGACCCAGCAATCCCTCTCCTGGGTATCTACCCCCAAAGCTGAAAACATTTATCTGTACAGATATATGTGCTCCGATGTTCATTGCAGCTTTATTTACGGTGGCCAGCACATGAAAACAACCAGTGTCCTTTCATAGATGATTGGATAAAGAAGATGTGGATACACAATGGAATACTATTCTGCCATAAGAAAAGATGAAATAGTGCCATTTGCAACAACATGGATGGATCTTGAGATTATTACGCTAAGCGAAATAAGTCAGACAGAAAAAGTCGAGAACCATATGATTTTACTGATATGTGGGATATAAAACTGAAAACAACAAAGGAACAAACAAACAAATGAAGAAACTAAAACTGATAGACACAGACAATAGTTTAGTGGTTACCAGAGGGTAAGGGTGTGGGGGGTGGTAGCTGAGGGTAAAAGGGATCAAATATGTAGTGATGGAAGTAGAACTGACTGTGGGTGGTGAGCACACAACATGATATATAGATGATGTCTTACAGAATGTACACTTGAAACTTATGTAACTTTACTAACAATTGTCACCCCAATAAACTTTAATTAAAAAAAAGAAATGTTATGTATCTTTTTCCATATTCAATCCATTTTAATAACAAGTACAACTCTGATTGCAAATTAAGTGTCTCTTTTTAAACCATTCTATTTGTGAAATGCTCACCCCCCAAAAAAAATCATAGACGCATCTTTTGTATAAAACCTGCTTTTGCTTCAGCTTCTTCAAGAATGTATATTGTGATTTTATAGGCAGAATTAATCCTGATGAATTGCATTATGGTACTGAATTCTGAGGTAGAAGATATTTCAGCTTCTTAGGCAATATTCATTTGATAGAAAGAGATACTATTATTTAAATTGATTCGTTACATTCTTTTTCTAATATTCAAAAGTTCAATAGCACTCATACCCACCATCTTTGAGATCTAGGCTATAACTTCCCATTTTGGTTGCAGTATTTGAAATTAGCTGCCTCAGTTTTTAAATTTGGTGTGTAAATTATTCAGCTTCCATAATGCACAGACTTTCTTTTCTTCTGATAGGCATATCAGTAGTACAAGAGCTTCTCATGGGAGTGTGTTTTGATCCAAACTAAATCAACAAAACTAAATGACAGAGTGTTTCTGTGTGCTCTATACCCAATTTACTTAGATAGATTTTGGTTCTATTTCCAAAATCAGTTATAAGTAGCCTTAATGGAAAAATTCAGGTGATTAAGCCTTGTCAAATATTTAGCCAATAGGAAGATGATGAACTGCATGCTTTTAAAGAGTTGTACTAAATCAAAGATTAAAATTTGATTTTGCTGTGATAAGTAGAAATCCTACAAAATTTAATATTGAGACTTCATCGTCAATTTGAGCAATATTTAGTAGAAGTGATTTTGCATATCATTTTGAAACTAGATTAGAGCCAAAATATGCAGTCTGTCTTTGCATTTGCTGCTATTCAGCATTTCTTGAGCTATGGGCTAAGAGAGATATGAAAATATATAACAAAATCAGCATCCACAGTTTTAGCTACATGTGAATTGACAATTTAGTGAGGTACATAGAGTTTAAAGAAACATTACTTGAGTAACTTTTTAAAAAAATAATTGTTTTTATTATTGAAGTATTGACCATTCTAAGATCAATGGATGGTATAATTCTCTGTCTAGATTCCACATGTCTTATAACACAGCTTATTGAGTTTATAGTCTCGAAACTATGGAATTTTGCTAAATGATTTCAAAATTTAGAGTAATTTTTCCCAAGTTCACATGGATTTTTTTTTTTTTTTTTAGTTTAATGGAATTTATTTCAATATAAATAATCTTAGAAAAGTCAAATTAACTTTGCCTCTTGCTCTGCCAAGGAGTTTCAATATAGTAAATTTAGAATCCTGTTCCTCATCTACAATATACTTATCAGAGAAGACAGAAAATTCATCGTTTAGAAAACAAAAATATACGTGGAGTTCCATGTCGGTGAGATGATGCTGTTATATAGTTTATGCTTGAGAAGTCTCTCCTACCCACATAGCGTATCTCTGAAAATTAATCTGCATTGTCTTATCTTCCCCAAATCCTCTGTTTTACGAGTTCCCAATACAAACCCACCTCTTAGCTTTTGGTTAGCTTATGCATCGTCATGAGATGGTGTCGTGCGGGAGACCCTGCTGGCTGCGCCATTTGTCACGTGGGGAGGCCTGTGGGGTCTCTGCTCCCGCTCCCCACATAAGAACGCAGGGTATGGTGAGGCCAAAAAGGAACACCCACGGAGCCATAGATGGGGGAGTCATACCACTATATTCTCGCTGGCGGCATCCGCCTCTCTGCAATCCGTTCTTGCCAGCCCAGCCACCATCTTCTTGCTGGCCCCCATTTTCCTGCTAACGTAGCCACGGCAGTTATATTAGTGGCCAATGGCTCACTGGTTACAGCTGACGGCCAACTAGCCACAGCTGATGGCCATCCAATCACATTGATGGCCATTTACTACCTGAGCCAGTACCTGTCTATGTGAGGCCAAGAGCCTGGAAACTACTTTCTGGGGTTCTGTCCCCACAGATGGAGGTCAATATTTATCACTCTTTATTCTCAACTGTTGTCTTTTATGGTATCACATATTTCGGTATTACATTTTATTTTTCTCTACAATATCTTTAGATTGTTACACTGTGTAAGTCATATTACCACACTGAAGTTCCCTTGTTAAAGTATGGCAAGGCTTCATTATTATTCATGTCATGAAAATGGTGTTTTACTTTTCAGAGCAGTTCTTTTTTAATTTACTTTTTTATTTCTTTTTTTGAGTGTTGATAGAAAAAAATTATCTTCCTGTAATAATCCATAAAACAATAGTTTATTAAGTATCTATAAATTACTCTTTTCAAGTTAAAAAAAAAGAAGTAGCCATTCATCAATAATTTAAATTTTTAGAGAGTGAATGACAGAATGGCAGGGGTTGACTCCATATTTTGCTGAAGTTTTCTTCATGAAAAGTCTTTGATCATCACTACATGAGTTGTTTTTGCAAGCTACTCCTGGTCATTCCCAAATATGCTAGGATATTATTGAGAATGCTAAACATTAAATCACTGTGTTACTTTTTCTTAATAGTTTAGTAGCTGATCGTTTTGTTTTTAAGTTTAGGAATATCTGGTCTCAATTTATCTACCATCAATTATATTAGTAGAATAATGTTCCTTATTGGTTCTTTTGGATAGTTCATTTTTTTTCTATGTCCCAGCTTCTTTCTATTAAGAAAAACCTGATGGGATCACAGCTCTATTTTGGAAAAAAAATCTTTTAAAATTTGAGAACCTCGTTTCCTACAGTTTGTTTTGCTTAAGGTAACAGAAATGAATTAACACAGGGGTTTGGTAAAATAATTTGTAAACATATCTGTATGATAAAATTTTTAAATTTCTGTGTATCTATTAAAGGCAAGTTTTAGTAAATCATTTAATGTGGGACTCTATTAACCTCTTTTACTACATGACAAAAGGGGAAACAAATGGTATATTAAGATTCCAAACTTGTTAATTAGATGTAGATAAAAAATCTAGAAGGAAACAGTGACCATTTTTGGATATTTAAAAAAAAGTTTCTAGCGTTTGCAAGGTGTATAAACACTACTTTCATATTTCAAAAAAATTGTTAAACAGGTATATGAAATTAAATAAAAACAGTAATTCACAGGATTAAGTAGTTCTGGATCATTTGACTTTAGAAATAACAGTCCTTACTGTCTCTGAATCTGATCATCTGTGTTTGAGTTTTAAGTACAGAGCAGAATATTGTATTCTCAGAGATGAAGGCTGGAATGCATGTGCAGATGGCACAACCTTCAGAGACATGTGTTTCTTCAAGCACCCTTGTGTCTGCAGCCAAGATTGTGCCAATCCAATATTTTGGAGTAAAGCCCATATTTCACTTTCAAATGAGGATGTTATAAGTGCACTTGGTCTCACTAATACTGCCTCTGACTAATGACAGTAAGCTTCAGTAAACCATGGAAATGTTTACTTGTTCACACAGATGCACACACACAGAGATGCACTCTGACCTAGCATAAGCAATTGACAAACAAGGCCCCAGTCTCAGGGCACTATATGTAGTTGTGAATGTTGCTTGTGAATGGGGAAGCAACGGCGGGATTAGGCATTCCTTGAAGCATGACTGATTCATCCATGTGAAGATTAATCTTATTTGGATCCTATATTTTACTTTTCCGAGTGTCTGAATATCAGAGAGTGTGAAAAAAATACTCCCAAGAATTGAAATTCAATGTAGAAAACAGTGCAAGAAATAAAACCTCATGTGACCTATGAACAATTTTTATCATCCAGTGCACTCTTGCTAATGGTTGCAAGATTTAAGACCCAAACGATGAAAACCATTTTCTAGAAAGGGCCCTTGGCTTTGAGATTCCTTTTCCATCCCAGGCTGACACAGTCTTAATTTACTGATGGTCATGAATTCATGATATATATTTCTACTTCTACTTCTACTAGATGTATCAGTCTCTAATTGGCAGGGGAATTTTCTAGGCTAGAATCTTATAAGCCTAAAGTTTCTTTTTTTCTACTTCTAGACAGGAAACCTAAGATGTGTATTAATTGAGAGCTTTATGAAACAAATTATCCTAAATATTTGGAAAATCTGTTTCCAAGGTGAGTTTATTTCATCATTATGATGGATATAATAAAATAATGAGTAGTTTTATAAATTATTTTATATTTAATTTACTAAGACTCTTTTCTGCTTGCATGAGAATTTATAAAGAAATAAAATAAATTTATAAAGAAATAAGATTTCTTTATAAAGAAATAAAATGCCTTTATTCAAACTTTGTCATGTTTAGCCTGCCAAACATTTTGCAATAATGCTGGCATTTACATACAACAACAATAACCAATTGGGAAATAAATAATTGCCTGAACTTATATTATTGCAAAAAGTGTATATTTCTGGTATATTCAGGATACTAAGAAATTTAACAAATACACTAGATGATTAGGTTATTGCATAGAATGGATATGTTTTTATTAGAACACTTCATCCACACGTTAAAAAATATGGATATTACAATAATCCCCAAAACTATGATTTACTGTGCACCTAATAGTTCATACACCGAGCAGGTACTTTATATATATATTATTTCTGTTAACACAACTCTACCAAGGAAGGTAGTTTTTTGATTTTTGTTTTGGGGGTTTTGGTTAGTATTTATTATTTAAGAGTTTTACAACAATTTTTGACTTCAAATTACAACAAATTAGTATTTTAGAGATAAGAAAAGCAAGAATCGAAGAATTTGAATTGATTTTCTCAAGTCACATAGTAAGTGGTAGAGATGTAAGTCAAGTCAAAGTTTTCTATGACTGTAATTCATGTTTTTTTTCTGCAAAGATGTTTTTCTTTTATAGATTTTCCTCTTCAATAATCCAACATCCTAACAGAGTATATGGACTTGTGAAGAAAAGACCATGCTCCATTCTTATTTACATTGGCACAATACCTATAAAAGCACCTTAAACACAATAAGCCTTTAGTAGAAGTTAATTAAATCTCAATTAATAATATGAATCCAGAATTTAATATGATTAGTCACTTCTATACATAGTGAACATTAATCACTTAATAGATACTCATGGTTTGTTTTATTGCAAAAGGTCATTTTGTTGGGCCCACACAATCTCTGTGTGTGAAAGCTTGTGTGTGTGTGTGTGTGTGTGTGTGTGTGTGTGTGTGTGTTTAACTGAATGTATTCTATAGTAATTTTACACAAAACATGCAAACACTCTGGATTTCCAGCTTTCTTTTTTTTTTTCACACTACAGGATTCCCTTTATATATAGCTCAAAAGCTTTCTTTTGATAACCCTCAGCCTATCTTTTCCCACGGCAACAATCTGCTATAGAGAAACAGCTGACCCATTGCAGGGATCACGTGCTTTCCAGTTCACAGTCATTAATACATGCATCCCAAATATAGCTTGCATCCACTATAGAATTTATGTTACCTTCTGGGCCTATAGGTAATTGCATTGGTGATATCCTGTTGTGCAATTTCATAGAATCAGTTATTTCCTAAGCTGACACAATTCAGCAAAGATTAAAAAAAATAAAAACAAAGTCTACAATCATGCTGCTTCAAAATCATGTTGTGATATTTAATATTTTTATCTAAGGGATACAATTTCATTTTAATACTTGACATTATCACAAAACATTACGAAGTTAATATTAAAGCTCTTGTTTGTAATAAGATACCATGCCCAGATTCCCAAAAGAGCTAGAAGAAAAATCAGTGCCAGTAAAAAGTTACTTAAATATATTAAATAAATTATGACTCAGCTTTTAATGTGGTGATGATGAAACAGCAGATGAAATATGTTGCAGGGGAGGGCTCTCTCTATGAGTAGGATACTCAGGATGGCAATAGGACTCCAGGAGAATAGATATATGGTCACTAAATGGCAACAGCTGCTCTACCCTTTCCTATACCACAGGGCATACCAGTTTTGTGCACTGCATTTTGGTGATGATGGACCTTTGCATATTCAGACTCCTGGTTAATGCCATTTCTTAGGCTTGAAGATTCCATTTTGTTATTTGGATAAAGATAATTTTTTTTAAATAGAATAACACTGAATAACCTTGTCTCAACTTTGACTTGAAAAGTTGTTTTAGTTTTCAAATGAATTTTACTGTCTAAATATTCTAGACATAGATTATTCAAATGTTAACTTATATATAAAGTTTGAGTGACAATTTTAATAACTGAAATGTTCCAAAATCTCAAATCTTGAACAAAGATTAGAGGGGATAAGTAAGGATTTATTTTTCCCTTTGCACTGTCATCACCCAGATAAAGCACTAACATATCGTACATGTAAAAACCCGAGAAAGCTTAATATGAAATAGAGGAATGTTTTCTGAGGCTCTGTAAAGCAGCTATATAGGAAAGTATTTGTTTGGGTTTGGTAAACAGCTTGCATGGCAGGTTGCAGGTTCAAGTTAATATGAAAATATTCTCTTCTCCAGTGTAGGTCTATCTTCATTAGAACTGTGGGGTGCTTCATCAATTGGAGTTAATAAAGGTAGTGATGATGATATGATGTAGGAATTCATCTTTCTTTAAAAGACATAAAACTCTCATGTTTGCTACACAGGTAGCAAAGAAGTTTAATCAAGTCTTAGAGTGTTCTAAAAAAAAGTCACACATTTAAGTATTGTGTATTTTTGTTTTCCTTGGGGACCAATCTTACTGTGGTTGATAAAGCTATGTTAATGCACTAGCCAAGCTACTTCAGCTTTCTGGGCTTCATTTGCTTCATAAATAAATGGGAATAAACACACATTCCTGGTCTAATGTGGAGGATTGGATTCATAGAGCTGGCAAGATCCCTTAGAAGTATAGGCTTATCCAAACTGTTTTCAGTAATCAATGTATGTTGCTAGTTTCAAGCATAGGTTTTTATTCTGAACATAGCAATGGTTTACATATACTTAAGATCACAGTATGAGCTGGTTTAAAAAAATTAGATTTGTGTTTTTTCTTGGCAACCACCTTTGCCTTTTTCTATTAGTATCCAGTCTACCAGTGCCCAGCAAGCACAATTACACAGATCGCAGATCTTCCTTGCCATATTTATTCATTGTTTTCTCTAGCAGTTAAAAGCATAGGTATATGCAGTGTGAAAAAAAAAAAAAAAAAGGTTACGGGGAGGGGGGAGCTGTATTCATAACAGAGAACTAAAAGTAATAGATAAAACAAACTACTTAAAGTTCTAACATTCCGATTGAATAACAGGACCATAGGATAGGGTAGACAACTATTATTCCCAAGTCTCCCATACTCCAGCATATTACATCTTATATCAACCTATAGTACACTTTTAAATTATCCTAAATAGTCCCAAAAGAGTATAATGTTTGATTTCCACTGTATAAGCTGCATAGCATAAATAATGGTCAAAATAATTTGTTTAAAGCAGATATTATCACAGTAGAAAGATGAAAGCAGTCTACTTAACAATAAGAAAATTAATTTTCAAAGTCACAATCATTCTTATAAAACAGAGCAAGAAATGAGAATTTTATCTGAATAATCATTTTTCCAATCTAGTATTCATATGGGTTATCAATTTCATTTGTATAAAATTCACAATATAATAATAAATATATGATTTTAAGTGTACAATATGTGCCAAGCTATATACTAGATAGTTTACAAATCAATTTATTCTACTTTCACAATGAATATTTTTTGCATTTATGTCATATCTCTCTATGTAAGATTCTGAGGGCAAAAAAATGATAATTTTGAAGATGAGAAAACTGAAGCTCAAACAAGTTTCAGTAAATTTGCTGTAAAATTGTAAAACTTGAATTCAAACCCAGCTGTATCTGATTCCATAGTTCACACCCTCTACTTCAATCTCAACAAAGAATAATCTACCATGGAAGAGAAGTTATCTGCAAATGTAAAATTTTCAAAACAATAAAAGAGGTAGAAAAATTACATATTGTAGTGTAACATATGTGTACATGTGTATATGTATATTAACAAAAACAAATAACAGTAGAATAACAATTTGAACTTTCTAATGCTTTTCAATTTTTTTTTTAGTGATTGCATTTTAGCCTTGTAATTAAGCTGTGGCTAGAATTAATTAGTTTCTTCAATTATGGAAGACATCCTAACATGATGGATTCATCTGTCCTAAAGTGAATTTCTCATTAAACTCTTTCTTTATGTTTTAGAAATAAACATATGTTTATGTTTTAGAAAACAATAAAAACACTGCTTAACTCAAAATGCTACCAAGCATTCTTACATGATGACTGCTTTGTGATTTTATTAAGTAATGTTTGTATCTATTTTTGTTTACTTTTTCCCAATAAACTTAGATAGTTTTTTGTGGATAAGTCAACATATTAAAAGGAATATTCAACTTTTCTAGAAACCAAAACTCTTTTTTTGTTAGGCTGAATGTAGAAATTAATACTCACTTTATTTCATCTCCTGCCACTGTGGACTAGCAGCCACTGAATGGCCACTGACTAGTGCCTTATAGCAGCCACTATAAGGATATAGTCCTTGGGAGCCTGGCCTTTTTTGTGGAACAGGAACAAGGGACAACTGCCTATTATCCTGATGCACTGAGGGCAGAATTAGTGCTATTTTGGTGTGTTTATACCTTGTGTCTTGTACCTAGTAGGTACTCGGTAAATATTGATTAAATGTGTGAACAAATAACTGAAAGAAACCATAGCATTTTATTTCTCCAGAAATGGAACTATATACTACACAATAAGTTTCACAGATTTAAAAACAACAAAGGTTTTCAGCATTCCATTTTGTGATCTGAGGGGAAAATAACATAAAATGTTGTTTTCAAAACTCTTACTTAGAAGATATGACCTACACACATCTGAAAATTGACACTACCAAAATATAATTCAGTAACAGAAGCTCAACCTATGTAAGATAGCAATATTAATACTGTTAAGGTTATGAAAACAATTAAAAGGAAAATAAGAAAAATATCCATTAGAGGTTATGTTAAACTGCAACTGGGAGAACAAAAGTAACCTTTTGAAGTCAAATAACTATGAGCATATCAGTGTTGTATGCATTGTCTTAACTATCAGTAATAAAGCTGATAGAAAAAAATGGAAAATCGATGATAACATGTCAATTAGAGACCAAATGTCTAAAGTGTTTCATTGGTAAATAACTAGCTAATATAATTCAGTCACCTGGGGCAAATTCATTAATATTCCAAGTTATCCCAAAATAAACTGTCCTGTACAATGTGTTCTTATGGGCTTTCACTTTAACAGAAGTAATAATAATAATAATAATAATAATAATAATAAAAAGACCATCAGAAAATTTTCTGATTGCTCCTTCTTTGTGAACCTCATGTCTAAAATTCACTTTTATATCAGGAAAAATTTAATATATTTTCCTAGTTATGTTCTTTTATTTCTACTAAAATAGTTCCTATAAAATTCTAGTTAGCTTTGAGCTTTTGTTATGAATCTTTCAAAAATTTCTAGCTACTAGCTGCTTGTAAGTTATAAATATAAAGAATATCAGTCTCTGTATTTATATTGCCATCATAAAATATCATATGTAGAATGGCAGTTTCCTGTATAGAAACACACACACACACACACACACACACACACACACACACACACACATGCACACACACAAATTAATTGATCCGGTGATGATTTAAATTTTGAGTTAGCATTTGGCCTAGTAGAAAATTATGATGTAGGCTCAGATGATTGTTGGCATCTGAATTACCACATCTTTCCTTGGTAGTCCTACTTTAAGATTAGTCACTACAGCCTCAGTCCTCGGCCTCAGCTCTTGTTCTAACCTTTGCACTAACCCTTGCTTCCCATCAACATGTGCTTGTCAACAAGTTATTCCCTTACTGGAATAGATCTTTCCTTCTATTGTTTCATAGCACTTTGATTAAGTCTCTCTAAATTCCTATATGTATTGTCTTATATTGTGTTCAGAGATTTGTGTGCCATGTTATCTTACATTAGGGTTGCATGTGTAAGATTTTCTGTCCAAACTTAAATTGTGAAATTTCCTCAATATAACAAATCATAGTTTCATGTTTTTTTAAATGTCCAACTGTGTATCAGAATAAAAAGGCAAAATATTAATTTAGTTTCTTTAAATTTTCCTTAAGTCCTTAGCTAATCAATTAATGTCCTCCTTATTACCAAGGGCGTGATTGTTACCTTACATTGCAACAAACACAATCTGGAACAACTTTATTTATATTTTTTGTTTGAATGGCTCTCCCATGTTGCAATATAAGCTACGTGAGGTCAGGCACCATTTTGTCTTTTCATCCTTGTTTATCTTTTCACCTTCAACTTTATAAAGCATCTCTTTCTGGCACAGAACTTCATAAACTGTTGGTTGAATTCAATTAATCAAATAAATCTAAAACACAGAGATAGACTCAAGTTTCTGAGGGAGTGAGGGAGACTAATAAATAACCAGATGATCATGGCAAGTGTTATAATAAAGATGCCAGGGCCCAGCACAGCACAATTTCTGACATATAGTCCCATCATTGCTTGTGCAGGAGAAAGAAAGAAAGAAGGTAGGAAGGGAGAAGGAAGGGGTAGAGAGAGAGAGAGAGAATGTTTCTTATCTTGGCATTCACAAAACCACAAAAATTTTAATTTACCAACCATGTCTTAATAAGTTATGAATCATTCTTATATGTAATTTTGTCTCAGATATACGACATATGCATGTAAACATTACAGTTTGCATACCATTTAAGGAATTATGGAATTACTAGCATGAATATTTCAAGTCCATAATCTCCAAGTCAAGTTAAACTTTCTTAGTATTATTACAACAAATGTTTTGTCTTACACCATAGAGAGTAATATACTTTATTTGAAACTACTTTGGGGCAATTTTCATCTCTGATGAACTCCAAAAAATATATACTTTGTCTTAAGTTGTTTTTTTTTTCCCCCTCTATGAAATTACACAAAGGGCGAAAAATTGGTGAAGACTATTACATCAGTAATTCCTTTGTTACTCTATCAATTTAAGTTAGTTTAACTCACAAGTTTTCTTCACCTACACTGTATTCTGTCCAGGCCAAGGTTATAGAGATTCAAAGAAATGAAGACAAAAGGACCCATTCTCAAGGATTTCACATCTACTTGGATTGTGTTAAGTGGTTGTAGTTGCAGATTTTTTTCCTTCTTTCTCCTTATCTTTCTCACTCCTCTCCTCCGTCTCCTGCTTCTCTTTACCCTTCACCTTCTGCTTTCTTCTTCTCCTAGGTTTGGATAAATCTAATAGCTGGTAAAGTGAGAACTAGATTCTTCTATCAAACATGAGTAGTTTAAGCCTGATAGTCTTATTTGCCGTGAAAAATCTGTAGCTGTAGCAGACTGCAAATTATTCTACACAAATATTTAAAGCTTTAGCTATCTAAAACTTTTCAAGTGCTACATATCATAAAATATTAATGTATTTAAATTATAAGTGACTTAAGAGAGGCCCTGTTTACCATCATCTTAAAATGTGATCTCAAGGCAAGCTCAAGAATAAATATCTATCCTCATCTTCCTGATGTGCTCAGATTAAATGCAAAGTTCTGATTAGCATTAATGGAAGTTTATATATGTACATAAATGATTATTTTCTTCTCTTTACTCAAGGCCACCTCCTTCCAGTGCTTTCAATACTTTCTATCCTCACTAATGTTCAGTAAAGGCTTTTAAGCTGTGTTTCCACAGTCAAAGGAATATGGAAGATTTACTAGACCGAAAGCATTCAGATATATTTGTCATATGCTACAACTATCCACATCGACATATACCATGTTTTAATTCTCTCATTTGCTTTAAAATTTTGTTTTTCTGTTTTGTTCTTTTCCCTTTCAATGCCTATATAATTTTTTAAAAAATTTATTCATCTTCACCTTTCTCCCCTTTAAAAAATGTTCAATTACAGTTGACATTTAATATTATTTTATATTAATTTCACGTGTACAGCATAGTGATTAGATATTTATATAATTTATCAAGTGAGCCCCTTACTAGTCTAGTACCCATCTGACACTATAGATAGTTATGATATAATTGACTATATTCTCTATGCTTTACTTTATATCTCATGACTATCTTGTAACTACCAATTTGACTTCTCAATCCCTTCAGCTTTTTCACCCATCCCCCAACCCCCTTCCTATCTATCACACCCAAAAAAATGTGACCCATATGATGTCATACACGGTTATTACAATATTATTGACTGTGTTCCTTATGTTATATCCTACATCCCTATGACAACTTTGTAACTACTAATTTGTACTTAATCCCTTCCTCTTGTTCACCTATCCACCAAACCCCTTCCCATCTGGCAACCATCCAAATATTCTCCATATCCAAAAGTCTGTTTCTGTTTTGTTTGTTTGTTTACTTTGTTCTTTAGATTCCACATATAAGCAAAATCAAATTGCCTCTGTCTTTCTCTGTCTGACATACTCCACTCAGCACACTACCCTCCAGGTCCATCCATGCCATCAGAGATGACAAGATCTTCACTCCCATGGCTAAGCAATATCCCATTGTATATAAGTACCATCTCCTCCTTATCCATTCATCTATTGACACATATCCAGATGTCTTCCATATTTTGGCCATTGTAAACAATGCTAAAATGAACATATGGATGAGCGAGTCCCCTTGAAGTAGCATTTTGGGTTTCTTCAGATAAATATCCAGAAGTAGGATTACTGTGTCATTCCTTGTCTCTTGTTATAGCCTTTGTTTTAAAATCTATTTTCTATGGTATAAGTATTTCTATTTCAGTTTTTTTTTTCATTGTTTTTTTTTTTTTTTTTCCATTTTCATTAAATATCTTTTTCCATCCCTTTACATTCAGTCTGTGTGTCTTTCTATCTGAAGTGAGACTCTTGTAGACAGCAATACAAGGGTCTTTTTTTCTTATCCACTGAACCACACTATATTCTGATTGGAGCACTTAATCCATTTACACTTAAAGTAATTGCTGTTAAATATGTAGTTATTGCCATTTTATTATTCATATTTGTGATCTTTTTTTTCTTCCCCTTAAAGATGTCCCTTTGACATTTCTTGTAATACTGGTTTGTTGATGATCAATTTCTTTAGCTTTTTGTTGTCTGGGAAGCTCTTTATCTGTTCTTAGAGTCTTATCTGTCATTTGGATTCTAAATGACGGCTTTGCTGGGCAGAGTAATCTTGGTTGTAGGTCCTTGCTTTTAATCACTTTGAATATTTCCTGCCAATCCCTTCTGGCCTGCAAAGTTTCTGTTGAGAAATCAGCTGACAGTATTATAAGAGCTCCCTTGTAGGTAAATATGCATTTTTCTTGCTGCTTTTAAGATTCTTTCTTTTGTCTTTAACCTTTGGGATTTTAATTACGATGTGTCTTGGTGTGGGCCTTTTTGGGTTCATCATGTTTGAGACTGTATGAGCTTCCTGGGTTTGTATATCTATTCCTTCACTAGGTTAGGGAAGTTTTTAGTCATAATTTCTTCAAATAGTTTCTCAATCCATTGCTTTTACTCTTTTCCTTCTGCTACCCCTATGATGTGAATGTTGGTATGCTTAATGTTGTCCCAGAGAGCTCTTCAACTATCTACACTTTTTTTGGATTCTTTTTTTCCTTTTTGCTGTTCTGATTGTGGGTTTTTGGCTACCTTAACTTCTAAATTGCTGATTCAATCCTCTGCTTCATTTAATCTACTGTTGATTCTCTCTAATTCTTTAGACATTTCAGTTATTGCATTCTTTATTTCTGACTGGTTCTTTTCAATGTTTTCTATCTCCATTTTTATGATTCCTACTTCTTTGTTGAAGTTCTAACTGAGATCATGACCATCTTTATAACCAGTCTGTTGAACTCTGTACCTGGTAGATTGCTTGTCTCCATTTTGTTTAATTCTTTTCCTGGACTTTTGTTCTGTTTTTTGAAAGAACAAAAGTTTCTTGGGGAGATGTTTCTTTGTCTCCCCATTTTGGCTGCCTCCCTGTGTTTGTTTCTATGTATTAGGTAGGGCTGCCATGACTCTGGTCTTAGTAGAGTGGCCCTATGTAGTAAGTATATATACTGTGGGGCTCGGCAGTGCCATCTCTGTGGTCACCTGAACCGGGTGCTCCAGGAATGTGAGTTGTATGTACCCTCCTGTTATAGGGACCCTTGGTTGCTGTTTACATGTCAATGGGAGGGATTGGCCCTAATTCTGATTGGTTGTAAGGACTGGCTGTAACTATAGTGATGGATCAGGGTTTCACCCTACAGAGTAGGATCTGGTGCCTACCCAGTCTGCCCTTCAGGTGTGTCATCCTCAGAGGTAGCTGGGTAGTGCTCTAGCTCTGTTCAAAGCTGGCTACCAGGTATGCTGGCCCTGGAGCCTCCTAGGAGGACCCCTGTGCTCTGCCTGGGACCACCTGGCATGAGCCGCAAAACAATCCACAGATGTCTTCTACAGACACTTGGCTTTCAGGAGCCTCGAGAGGCCAAGCCATAAATCGAGGCTGCCTGCTGCTAGTCCCTGGCTTGGGACTGCTCAGCAAGAGGTATGGGGCACACTGAGGCCAGATGCTACTTATTTAGGCTTTGTGAACCTTTGAGAGGTTTTAGAAAATTCCACAGAATGAGCCAAGACAGGCTGTCTGTATGGAAAACCCACCAGAAGCGGCTTGGATGGGCCTGAAAATTGCGTGGGGTGGCGTTTCAGGGCATCACCAGGGCAGGTGAATGGTGTTAGTCAGGTTGATGGAGACTCAGATATGGCAGCAGCCTGCATCTGCATGCTGGTAGAGGGAAAGGTTCAACAAAGAAACAATGGATTTTGACAGTGCATCTGACTGGGAGAAAGTTTTCCTCTAGCCTTGCTGTGAAGCTAGATAATTTAGTTCTTCCCTGTATTCTCCTGGCACCTTTCAAGCTGCTGCCCCAGTGTTGGAGCTCAGAGAGAGTGAGTCTGTCAGTGAGTGAGTCTGTGCACAAGCCCTTTAAGAGGAACACCTGGAACTCCAGCAGCTCTCCATCTCACTCAGCCACAATCTCCGCTGGTATTCACAGACAACAATTTTAGAGTTTTCGCTACCTGGCACTGGAAACCTGAGCTGGGGAGCCTGGTTTGGGGCTGGGACCCCTCACTGCTCCAGGGGGACCTCTGTAGTCAATATATCCCTCCCTATTTTTAACCACCTCATGTGGGTGTGGGACCAGCCCATTCTTCATCTGCACCCTTCATACCAGTCTTGATATGGCTTCATCTGTGTGGCCTTAGTTGTAGGACTTGTTATCAGCGAGATTTCAGGTGCTTTTCACTGATGGTTATTCTGTAGCTTCATTGTAATTTTCATGTGGTCATGAGAGGAGGCAAGCACAGTATTTATATACTTCTCTATTCTAACTATATAATTTGTTTTGATATATGAATTTAGATATTAAGGGCTTGTTGTTTGCATATCCATAGAACTACTGTATGAGTTTCCATTCCTAATCCCTTGAGATTTCCTTGCTCTTATTTTCATTCCTTTGTAGTTAATACAAGGAAGAGCTCAGCTATGTATGGTCTGAATGTTTGTATTCACCACAACTTCACATGTTGAAATCCCCAAAGATAATGGCATCAGGAGGTGGTGTTTTGGAAGGCACTTGAGTCATGATTGTGGAACCTTCATAAATGGGATTAGTGCCATATAACAGAGCCTCCAGAGAGGTCTTTAGCCTCTTCCACCATGTGAGGATACAATAAAAAGTCTTTAAACTGGAAGAGGGGTCTCACCAGAAGCTAACCATGCTGGCACTCTGATCTTAGACTTTCAGAATCCTTCACTGTGAGAAATACATTTTTGTTATTTATAAGCCACCGAGTCTGTGGTATTTTGGCAAAGCATTCTGAATGGACTAAGACAGACCCTTTTACACCACCTTTCAGCTATACTCTCTGCTGTCTAAAGTGTAGTGGCCTGGGTCTTCTAATGTTGGAAGTCAAAACCAGAGTTTAATGTAGGTGGCAACTCAGGTAGAGCTGTCAGAAATCCTGCCTACATGCTTCAATTGAGCCAAATGTGAAGTAGCACCATAAATGAATAAAAATAGTATTCTCAAGTTGACACAGAGAATAAATCTTATAATTTTTGTGCCCATAAAAGAGACAAAATTTATGTGCTGGGGAAAAATAAAAATATATATCAAATAGTTGAACTAGAATATGTTTTTATTAGAATCATTTAAATTGCTCTTCAGAGTGTTCTCTGAACTAAAGCAAATTGGTATATTTTATGTGTTTTGAGTTTCTGTTTTATCTACTGCTGCATTTGCTTTGTAAATGCAGAGAAACTCTATATTTATCTCTTTTTCTGTTCCTCCCTGGTCAGTATCACTTAGACCAGAAATGGTGCCAAGCAGACTTGACTAAGTATTAGTACACAAGATATAAATGCTGCAATGCTCTTTCTGATATCTTTTCCTATGGCTTTATCCATACTACACTTTATTTGAAATATCTCTCATGCATCAGTAATTAGAAAATCCACAACAGGTTGGAGAGATAAAATAAATACTGTACATTGTATCTTGTTCTTAAGAATAGCATAATACCTTTCCATCACAACTTACCCTTACCCAATGTCCTAAAATAAGTGAATTCACTTTATGATAGTTTGTCAAATACATGTCCATTCTAAATTCTTATGTAGACATTGAATGTTTATATAATACGAGACTAAGAAATAATGTACCTTGTAATGTATATTGTCAAAAGTAAAGAAAAATATTACATAAAATTTTATTAAAACTGTGAGAGATAGTGATCATTAGATAGTAAATACACAAAATTCTCAGTAACTATTAACTATTATCACTAATGGAATACTGTAAAATGTCATCTGTAATCTCTTAATTTAGCATGCAATCAATGTTTTTATACTCTCTCTCTCTCTCTCTCTCTATATATATATATATATATCATATATATAATATATATATGATATATATATATATGTCATATATATATCATATATATATGAGAACTTTCATAGTTTTATCTTTAGTCTTTATTTTCCAACAGTTCATTTTAGATAATAATAATAACATACAAGATAGAGAACCTCTAGTATGTCAGGTACTGTTTTAAGCACATTAAAACATATGGAATTGTATACTATTCACAAGAGCTTCCTAAGGTAGATAGCATTTTCATATCTCCCTACCTTTTTTCCTGTTTTGGAAATGTAAGCACAGAAAAATTGAGTGATTCCCCCCCCCCCCCCCCGCAAATCACACAGTAAGTGGCAGAGCTAGAGTGAATACCAGATATACTAGCTCTGAAGTTCTTGCTTTCTACAGGTCAGCAACACTGACTATTCATCTATTATGAAGAAGCTTTAGGAAGAATATTAAAAATGATGTGGTACAGCAATAATAGGAAATACTGAATTTAACACAAAGAAGACCAAAAAAGGATTTTATAAATGTAAACCCATCACCAATTAAAATTTATTCAAAGAGACTTCCAGCTAGTTCAGTTAAAAATTTATATTTTCTTCACATACACCTAGTTCGGAGCACCAATATAATTTATAAAAAGGCAAACATTTTTGAAACCTCTGATAACAAGGAAGGTGCTCTGGTCGTCAGTCTAATTGGTATGCTCTGCTTTGTTGAAGCATCACCCCAATCCTGCAAGTTATTTTCTGACAATCATATTTTATGAATAAAGAAATTCTGGTTCTCAGAATTTAT